>NC_056726.1:1832070296-1832248029 GCF_019279795.1 Protopterus annectens
GGTATAGTAAAGGGTTAAACACATGCCCTAGGGCAGATAGCCTAGTATGAACCTATGAACCTATGATATTGAGAACACTGCCTGCTCCAGTTTGTGTTTCAGTACTTTTCTATTCTACTTATCATTTACCTGTTTAAAGTTGCTTTCTGTGTCTGCCCGCTCCCCCCAGCACATTAAGCTGAAGCTTCTGAAAGAGCTCCAATATTGGCTTTATTTGACTGGATCCCTCCCTAACTAGCCTGCCTGAAAATGTTTCACAAACCTCCTACCCTTTTGCAATGATGGTTTTAGAAGGCTGTCTCTGGTTTCCACCCTTATAGTAATGAGATTTCAAAAATCCTTCCCTACCCTCCTTCATCGCCACGGTTTCTTGTAGAAGCTATATACTCTTCCTTCCCATTGTATTCCACAGATCCATGGTACAGAGTGCCCACCCTGCAAACCAGTATTGCTCTTCAATAAACCTCTTTTACAACATATTGTCTTCTCATTTTCCTAGAGCTCAGCAAAACTTGCAGTCCTAGCCTGCATTCCAGAAGTGTTTTAGGCCATCCAAGCAAAATTTAAGTACTTATATTTGATAAATTGCACTTGCGTAAGTTATTTTGAATGATCTCTAGTTTCTTGCTTGTGTGTGTACATTTCACTGTACTTTCTTTAAAAAAAAAAAAAAAATTGCTCTTCCTTTCACAGCTTTAAGACAGTCTTGAAATCGCCTTCAGCAATGGATTTTCAGCTAGCTATTAAATTGTTTTGTTGTATCATTACACCTGCGGGTCTCTTCCACTCTGTTTTTATTAGGACTGGGTTTATTCATCCTGTGGCATAAGGTAGGTGTTTGCCTGGTCTATCCAAGTTGGGAAATACACAAAAGGACTCGTAGTATAATCATTTTATTGACCAAAGGGCTCATTAGTTACTTCTCTGTTTTTTTTTCTGTGCTGCTATAAATTTTGCACATTTGTGAAGGTAAGTCTGTACAGTAGCAAAGAACAAGAAAGCAAATTTTCCCTCTAGAGTGGTCCATAAAACTGCATCCTGTAACACAGCAATACAGAGCAAATACCTTGCACGCCAACAAGCTTAGAGCAGCAAGTCGGGAGTGGAGTGGCAATACTTACAGATTTAGTACATATCAGTATTGTGTAAACACTAAAATGAGTAGAATGTAGTCCTGTTTAGCTTAATCTGCCCCAATAAATCACCCTTATCAGTCTGCATCAAAGGACTACTAGACAGTATGGATATGCAATTTTCTAACTTCTCTGTAGCCTGCTTGGTGGAAAAGGGCATCCTGAGATAATGCAGAAATAGTCTCATGTTTACTGACAACCACTTAATCCTTAAAGCAGCAGACACAGTATGGTAGTGGTGTACTTACACAATGATACTGGAGGCTAAACTATCACATGCAAATGCACATAAGCTTGTTGAAAACCACATAATACCCATCTCATATAGTACACAACACACACATTGACCAATGTATGCTGAGGCACTTAAAAACAATCTTCCTACAGAACAAAGATCACCTAGACCACCTGTTATTAAAAGTTATGCTTCAGCACACCCAAAGGCACTCAGGGAAAAAAAAAAAAACACACACACACACATACGGTCCACTCTCAGTCGAGCCCCAAATGCCAAGCCCCTAAGCCAAGCGAACACACTTCCCAGGACTCTCATCATACAGGACTCCATTGTAAGATCTACCGAAGCCCCTCTAACCAGGCTGAACAAGGAACTTAACTGTTAGTTGCTTATCTGGAGCCAGGATCTGCCAAATCAAGCACGCACTCAAATCATTATGCCACAGATGCCAGTATGATTCCATCATAATCCCTGTAGGTGTAAATGACCAAGATTTACCTCTCTGGACTATAAGAAGAGTCAATACCAAGCTTTCAGACTGTCTAAGGCTGGTATGAACTTAGCATTGAGCAGCATATTACCATCACAGAGGATGATGCCACAATATGAGCAAAACATTACCAATTTCAACAACTGAGCATCTTTCTGGTGTCATTCTAAGGGGATCCAATATTTATCAATTTGGGAGGACAAGGTTAACAGATCATGCTGTTTGCCAAGGATCGCCTGCACATTTCCCCTCTAGGGTCTTGAATACTGACTAAAATCTTATCCACCCGAGTGCCTCACCTTAACTGAAACTCTAAGTGTTACTGTTCAATGCCATCATCCTAAAAAAAAAACTTCATTCTCTCCAAGCCCTCTTCACACTTGAGAATATGGAAATCCATGCAGTTACCAGGACACAGATTAGAGAGGCATAAAGTACCTCAGCAGTGCAAGGTTTTGGTGCTTTCACACTTTTATACAACTAGCGCAAAGACAAGGGCAAAAGGTGGAAGTGTCTCAATATACACCGATAATAAGCATACCTTAAAGGTGGGTCCAACAGGATGACATGCAGGAGTTCCTCCACATGCAGATCACCATAGACAAAAATCTATACCATATCCTAGCCAGCTGTGTGTCATCCTCCATGGCCAAGAAAATTACCATGCATACTTGCACCTACTAGAGACATTATTATCCAACCAGACACCTTACCCATAGGAAACTTTAAATTGCCCTCTACAGACTGGGAATCCTACATAGTCTTAAATCTACAGGCACAGAAATTCCTGGACTTCATAAATAAAAAAATAACCATGACCAAACAGTGAATAAAGCACAGACTCAACATACTGGACCATGTCCTCACAAATATGGGACAACGCTGCACTCCCCCCATCTCATCTTCCCTGATAAGGTCCGACCACAAAGCTGTCTCCTTCAAAATCAACTCCATAATCTCATTAAAACAAGTAAAAGTTAAGAACTATTCCAAGGCAAATTATCTTTTATTAAGTGATCGTGTGTCAAAATTCAATGCCTCTCCAAACCCTGAGAAGAAATGCTTATGCTGAATTGCTCTCAGAAACTCTGTACAACCATGTCTACCAAAAGCAAGCCAAGAGCTATCCCCAGAAACACATCACCCTAGTGGCATCCCAAACTGAAAAGGATATACAACAAAAGGAAAATAAATTATGGCACAAATCAGAAAAATTCCCAGACAAGATAAAAACTCTCTCATAGTAAATATGCAACTAAGAAGGCTAATTACGTTAAGCAATGCCAACTTTAAGGTTATGATAGCCTCCCATGTGAAAGATGACCATAAAGCCTCCTTCAGCTATGTCAGAAACCTCAAAAGCAGCACAAAGCAATGTACTGAATTGATGGTTCTACGTTCAGAGCCTGGAGATACAGCATGCATTAGCAGACAAATTCAGTTCCAACTTTACTTTGGAGGGGATGGTTAGTGGTGAGAGGGGGTACACATAACCCCTCCAACTATAACTAAAGGAGCATTTACTAGCTGAGCTTGCTAAAGCAAAGAACACAGTCACAACAGACCCCAACAACATCCCAAGACACCTACTGAACAGTCTAAAATATGACTTCTCAGAACCCCTTGAGTCATTACTTAACTACAGTCTTAAAACGGGCTTTGTGCCATATGAATGGAGGACTGTGACGGTCATCCCTCTTCATAAGAGAGGACTCTCAACAGATCCTGGAAACTACAGACCCATTAGTCTTATTTACAAAGCCATGGAAAGAATTATCATGTAAGTTATCTATAAGGACTTAAGAGACCTCCAAACACTGGATACATCCCAGTTTGGCTTTGTCAGAGGAAAGTCATACTTCCTGACCCTGATGGACTTTTTAAAAAGGTCACCAAGACAACAGATGAGGGGAAAACGGTGCACCCTGACTACCTACATTCTTCTAAGGCATTTGATACAACACTCCACTCAGTCACTGTCAAACTTACAAAACTAGGTATGAACCCCTTTGTAACACGGTGAATAACTAGGTGGTTCACTGACAGGACCCAGGATGCGAGAATCAGTGAGGCCACCTCCACAAACAGACCGGTCAACAGTGAAGTTCCCCAGCGCTCAGCGCTAGGCCCACACTTCTTTGGCATCTACTTCTCCGATGTCAAAGCCAATGTCAAAGACCTCTGACTAACCAAATCCACAGATGATTGCAAACCACGAGAAGTCATTGTATCCCTGCAAGATGAGAACACCATTCAGGATGGTCCAACACTATCAATGTCTTAAAACTCCATTTCAAGGCCATCCTGGGGAACAAAGTCATCAATAAACCACCACTAAAAGCGGATTCACTAGTCAGGGATCTGGGAACGCTCGTAGACAGTAACCTAGCCTTTAACCAACATGTGTCCAGGGTAGTAAGAAAATCCTTCTATGTTGTTCATCTTATAAGCAAGGCCATAGCATCTAGGTCCAGAGAGGTCATCACTGTACTCAGCCCTCATCAGACCATTAAAAGAGTATAATGCTCCCTTCAGTATGTACTTGCCTAGACACATGCAGCAACTAGAACATCCACAAAGGTTCCTTACAAAAAGAACACAGGGAACAAACACACTGTCCTACTCTGATCAGCTCTCTCTCTACCTCGGCATCATACAAACTTCTGAGAGGAGATCTTTGATTGGCATACAAGGCATCCATGGACCTTGTTTTGATTAACCTTTTGCAAAACAAACAGCAACAGAACTACTAGACTGAAAGACGAAAATTTTGCTTGCGACATAAATCAGACATGTTGGAGAGAGAGAAATATGTTTCTCAAAGAATTCTCATTCTGTGTAACAGGCTCCCCATTCGTTTGAAGCAGAGTTCCCCCTATTCCTGTTTGAGCGCAACTTGGAACAATGGATGTATAAATCAGAAATTCACCCCTGGTCTGGTGCCTATGTCTTTGAAGGGCTGAGGCTGTCAAGTAAAGCACCACCTATATAAATCAAATTTGTAGGTCGCACGACTAGGCGTATAAGGGACCTAGAGGTTCACAGGTGTATACTAGGCTATCTGCCATGGTAACGGTCACACCCTTGCCAAAGTAACATGGTCACCTATGTATGCATGTTATCTGGTTGCAGCTACTTTGTTACCAAAGCAATACACCAGACTCCTCCATTCAAGCATGCCAATACAGAGGTCCCCAACTAAGTTGGGCTCTATAAATGCTAGGATTATATCACAAAAAAAAAAAAAAAAAAAAAAAAAAGTCAACAAAAAGATATGGTCACATTTTTGTGCTTCCTAAAACTAAACTAAAAAAGGTTTATCAAATGATGTACAAGCTTTTCCCTGTATCACAGTTACAGTTACAAAAAATAAATTGGTCTCATTATTTCAGAATTTGTACCTTCATACCTGAATCGATGCCGGTCATTAGATAGTGAAAATCAACTGGTTGCTGATGAATACTTAAGTGGTCCACAAGGCCAAAGAGACTAAGGATGAGAAGATATTGGACATAACACATGCAAGTCCAACGAATGTTATTCCAGTGCAGGTCTGTCTCATCAAGCACATCACTCACCTAGGGTGATGGCTAAAACTGACTCAGTGACTACATAATTTTAAAGGGAAAAATTGAAGAGGTTCCCCCTCTTCAAAAACCTCAGAAGAGGATTTTACATGCCTCAAATAAACTCTCCCCTGGGTCCCACTGCAGATGTGGATGGCCAACAATTCCATCTTTATCCCAAAGGTGTCATTTTCTGAAACTATAAACTTAAAAGAATGTTACTATTTGGATTAAAAAATGTAACTGCTTTCCCAAAAAGTATCTCAAGTTGTTAAAAGACACCCAGACTACTTTAATTCCATCTTGAAAACAAGTCAGCTAAGAGCTCACAGGTTGACAGCAACCTTTCCTTTGACCACCACATCTCCACAGTGGTAAAAAAGGCTTTCTACATCACTCACCTCATAAGTACAGACATTGCATCCAGAACAAAAGTGGTTATAACACCCCTGTAATCCTCACTCATCAGGCCAATATATTGTACAATGCTACCTTTGATGTGTACCTTACCAGGGTCTTCAACATGTCACACGTTGACAGACTGAAATCATTGACACTATACTTGTGTCTTACAGACTACTCAGAAATTACCTCTGCCTTGCATATAAAGTAATCTCACATCATGCTCGAATGGAAATGTTGCACATTCATAAATCAAATGGTACAAGATGCACTCGCTCTAGGGATCGCAACCTAGTATGAGACATCAACAGGACTTGCTGGAAAGGCAGTTATGCCCCTGCTGGAAGTCAAAAATAATACATTGCATACACAGCTGTGCATAATTCCTTAGAGCTCAAGTATGGTGATGGATGTAGATACAAGCTTCCTTTAACACTGGTTACAGAGAACTTTTAACCCGTAGATGTTGAAGTCCATAATCTTGTTTTACAGGACAGAGTGCATACATACCACAAGCAGACAAAAATCGGCTGGCAACTGAATGTGCTAAAAAAACAAAAAAAGAAAGAATACAAGAAGGATCAGATGAGAAGGAAAGAAATGTGGAAAAGTGAAATATAGTGCCAAGTATAGAAAAATCCTGGAACAACCTCAAGTTGATCAGTATTTTATGCAAGAATGATTAAGGAGAAGTGAATTTAAACTAAATGATGAAATTCAAAACTGTCCTGGCCGCTAATATTTAACCTAAGTACACACTGGTTTATAAACTCACTGAACATGTGGGAGAAACAGACAAATGCAGGTTCTGTACAACAGAACTAGAAACAGTCACATCTTGTTGCTGGGTGCGTTTCAGTATATAGGCCCTCTGCCATTAGTGTAAGGCATAATAATGTGATAAGAGTTTTGTATTTGGGATTCTGCAAACACTACAATAATGAAACAGCTGAGAGTCATTGGAAACATTAGCCACAAAATACTACACAGAATGACAAAAGTTTTCATCACATGGGATCACCCATTATCAGCAGTTCAGAAAACAGATGCGAGAAAACTAGTCCATGAAAAGACAAAAGAAGTACTGATAATTGAAACTGGTACACTCAATGACTACAGTGTCTTACATAGTGTAGAGACACAAAGTCAAAATTCTAGGATTTGCAGGCAGAAACGAGAGCAATGTGGGGGGAAAAAAAAAAAGATATCCAGACAGTTCCAACAGCAGCAGGAGCAATGGGTCTTGCAAAAAAAGAATTTACAGCCATATTTAGAGATATTACCAATATATGCAACTTGGTACGAATTGCAGGATTCAAATTCTGGGTATACTGCGGGTGCTATGAAGAGCACTTTTGGCCAACATCAAAGACTGAAACAATACTAATTTCATGAACTTTAATCGTACCCTGACTTAGGAACAAAGTCCATTCCAATCATGTTATGTGAAACTCAAACGGCCTGGAGAAATTAAATTGAAGAAGAGCAGCATAAATTCAGCTAATTCACTCCGAAAAGACTCACCATGCCTTGTGGGCAGGTCTGCAACACAGAATAAGTTAGACTGCTTAACTGAAGACTTCACCTTTTCAGAAATAACCCCCCCCCCCCTTTTTGGGACAAGTTATTTTAAACATACGGATGCGAAGTCCAAAACTGAAATGTTTGTCATTATTTAATGACTTCAATCCTCAGTGATTTGCCAGAAAACCACACATTTTATGAGGAACAGACCATAAATATAAAACAAAATTCTGTACATTCTATGAAAATCTGGACGGTTGAGAGGTACAAGTCCAATTAAAAATGTAATGCACTGCAAGATAACTATCCTGCTCAAGCAATTTATTGCTTTCTGTATGACCCTAGGCAAAAGCAATTTATTTCTTACTTTATATTCAAAAAACAACGATTTGAAAAAAAACAATGCTGCCTCTGAATTTTTGTGATTCGTAGCTTAAAATCCTTCACGTCTGTATTTACTGCACTGTCACTAGCTTCAATATTATACCTGTTGTAAACTCTTCAAAGCACAAATCTGCACTTTTGGGTCATTAAGATTATGACTTCCACCTGCATGGTCACGCAGGCAGTGGATGGGGCCAGAATGATCAACACTGTGTCTGACAGTAAAACCCATCATTCCATGGCCAGTAAGGTGTACACAACCTTTGCACCAAAGTGATTTTTTAAGAGCACAGAAAAGAATCTTTTGCATTAGTATGGAACCTACTCCATTTAAAAGGCTGCATAAGTTCAAAAATGGGTAAACAAAAACTCTAGATGCAAGTTTAAACAGTGAAATACAATTACAACACCTCAGTTGTAAAAAATTACAAAAACTAGTACTAAAACTGAAAACTACAGAACTCATTCCTAACCTTTGAAAAAAAAAGAAGTTATGTACTCACATTAACGTTCCATCTGAGTAGTTGTACTTCATTTGTCTTCAACCTGTGGGAATACGGATCCGTGTCAGATCCGAGACGACAAAGATTACAAGCATCACCTCCGAGCTCCAGACTCCTCCCCTTACCCATAATCCACCTCCCTTGCCTTCCATCCCCAGATCGAGTTTGCTGAACCTATACTTATAACCCGACCTGACAAACCTGTGACCTATACTTACAGTCCAGGGGAAGGAGGGAGGGATGGTTGAAGACAAATGAAGTACAACTACTCAGATAGAACATTATGGTGACTACATAAATTCTTTATCGGAAGTAGTTTACTTCATTTGATCTTCAACCTGTGGGACAGAGTCCCCAGCTACTAAACTCCTGGGTGGCACTCATGGAAGGATATTCCCGAGTACCGCGGAACCAAAGGATGCTCTCCTTCTAGATCTCATATCCAATTTATAAATGGGAGATAAACGTATGAGATAAGGACCAAGTAGCTGCTGAGCAAATGTCATCTAAAGATACACTAGACCAGAAAGCTGCAAATGTAGCCATGGACCTGGTGGAATGAGCTTTAACCTGACTCGGAGGAGATATGCCTTTGTCCTTGTAGACCTGCAGGATGCATGAAGAAATCCATCTAGCTATCGTGACTTTGGAAACTGGTTTGCCCAAAAAGGGTCTATAGAACGAGACAAACAATTGATCAGATTTAAGGAAATTTTATGTCCTGTGTAAATAAAATCGTAGCGGTCTGTGAACATCCAACATGTGTAGTTTGTATTCCATTTTGCTGGCAAAACTGGGAAAGAACACAGGCAAATTTATAGTCTGATTGATACTGACTGCTGATGCCACCTTAGGAAGAAAGGATGGATTGGTGCGAAGGGAAACTATTTTTATGAAAAATCATGTACAGAAATTTTATGGACAAGGCCTGCAATTCCGAAACCCTCCTAGCAAAGGTAATAGTGACCAGAAAGGCTGTTTCCATGATAGAAATTTTAGATCAACAGTAGTGGCAGGCTCAAAAGGCGGCGCGACCAGAGCTTGAAGAACCATAGTAAGGGTCCCACTGGAGAACAGGATCTTTGACCGGGGGGTGTAGTAAAAAGGTACCTTTAATAAAGGCTTTACACAGCCTAGATGCCAAGGAAGCAGAATTCTCACCCACATGAAAAGGAGAACTAGCAGCCAACTGAACTTTGACAGTAGAAGAACTAGCTCCATGCTGGAAAATATCAGCTAGGAAATCAAGGATAGCAGAAATACGAGCCGTAAAAGGATCCAAACTCCTCGGAGAGGCCCAAAAAGAAAAACGTTTCCACTTGCTGCAATAAACCTTTCTGGTTGAAGACTTATGAGCATCTACCAAAATAGACTTAACTGAGGAGGAAAGTCCGGGAGTCCTAACGATCACGGGAACCAGAGCAGCCAAGCTGTGAGCTTCAGGCTGTCCAGATTCGGATGAGGCACCCCTGATGGGTGTGAAATCAGATCCTGAGAGGGATCTAGGATCCACGGTGGAGCCAGAAGGTGAGACCAAAGAAAGAGAAACCATACCTGTTGAGGCCAGAATGGGGCAATGAGGATCACAGAGCTCCCCCAGTCGACAAGCTTCCTGCAGAAACCTCGGGATGAGAGGGACTGGAGGGTAAGCATACAGAAGACCGGGAGGCTAAGCATGAACTAGAGCATCTCTGAGGGACTCCCTGGCAGGGCGTTCAAAGCGAAAAACCTGCTGCACTTTGCGTTGGAAGGAGATGTGAAGAGATCGCAGCAAGGTTGACCCCACTCGCTGAAGATCTGTTCTGCTACTGCCTGATTCAAAGACCACTCGTAAGGCATCAGAATGGTCCAACATATCATGTCCGCTAGAATGTTGGACCATCCCGGAATATGAGTTGCGATAAGAAAGCAACCGGTGGAGATCGCCCCATTCCCACACACTCATGGCCTCGCGACAAAGGGGATAAGATCTGGTCCCTCCCGGTTTGTTGATGTACCAGAATAGCGACATGTGGTCTGACTGAACAGCAATCGTCCCCAGATGAAGAAAGGCATGAAGGGCCTGCAACGCTAAAAGGACCGCCCTCATCTCTAGGACACTGATATGCAGACTGGTCTCCATGGGGGACCACAGGCCTTGGACTGTCCTGCCCGAACAATGCCCCCCCCCACCAGAGTTGGGATGCATCCGTGGTCACTGTGGTATGGGTCAGGGCTGGAACAAAGGGTTGTCCATCCAAAATGTCCGGTGAGCTCATCCACCATATGAGGGACAACCGACACACTTTACTTGGGTAGATACGATAGGTTAGTGCTAAATCTAACAGAGACCACTGAACCGCCAGAGTCCACTGAAGAATCCACATGTGTAGTCGGGCACATGGAAGGAGAGTTATGGTCACCGCCATAGAGCCTAGGGCCACAGATTCTGCTGTCGGGAAATGAGAATGGTAAATGAGGGAGACATGCATCCTGAAGTTTTGAACTCTCTCCGAGGTCAGGAACACTTTCTGCCCTGGAGTGTGTCTATCCTGGCACCAATGTAGTCTATCACCTGTACAGGCTCTAGTAGAGATTTGGATGTGTTGATTGTGATACCCAAACTCAGGACAAGTGTCAAAAAGTAGCCCCTGGTTTGGGAAAGTAGATGCCTGGTGGGAGCAGTGAAGAGCCAATCATCCAGGTACGCATAGACCTGAATCCCCTGAAGCCTCAGGTGAGCCGCTACCACCGCCATCACTTTGGTAAACACCCTGCGGGCTGTGGTGAGACCAAAGGGTAGGGCTCGAAATTGGTAATGATTGGCCCTTATCCGGAATCGGAGGAATCTCTTGGAGCTTCTGTGCATCTTTGTGTGATAGCAAGCATCCTGGAGATCTAACGAGCATATCCAATCATTCTCTTGCAGGTATGGCATGATGGAATGTAGAGGGACCACCCGGAACCTTTCTTTGGCCACTGACAGTTTCAGGATGGAGAGGTCCAGAATGGGCCTCAAGTCCCAGCAGTCTGTTATGAACTCCCAAGCCGCTGGGTGCAAGGACAATCGTCCCCTGACTGCCTCCAGAGTACAGCAGTCGGGCAACCCCCCAGGGTTGCTGCCAGGGTCTGTCCGAGAAAGGTTCTTGAGACCCGAAGTTTTCCGGACCCCCTCGGCCTCAGAGCCGGCGTCCATTCTGACCCCCTCTGCCTCTGGGGGAAGAAGAGCCCCGAGTGTCCCGGGAATACTAAGACTTCCAGAACCACATCTTCTTTTGCACTCTCTGATTCCAGGAAAAGGACCTTTGAGGGTTAGAGAAACAGATCCTGACAGTAGACAGTGTCTTCCTGTCCTTCTCACTCTGGACTAGCATATCCTTAATGGTCTTACCAAACAGAGTCAAGCCATCAAAAGGGGCATTAGCAAAGGACGCCTTAAAGCGTTCGGTAAATTGGCACAATCTGAGCCAGGCATTACGCCTTATGGACACACCGGACCTACCCGCTCCTTCCATAGCATGGACGTATTAAATACTGTTCTCAAAGTGGCCATTTTCACTGAGAACAAAGCCTTGTCCTCCTGCGACATGGACTTGGGTGGAGACTCCACCAGCTCCTTCACCAGGTCGTATTGAAGTCTCGTGACATGGGCCAAGTAGTTCAGCTCCCTTACAGAAAAGGTAGCTGAAGTATACACCTGCTTCTCTAGTCGGTCCATCAGCCGAGACTCTCGGTCAGGAGGGTAGAATGAGGAACTTTCCTGAGACAGTTCACTTTTAATGGCTGCTGCTACCACCATGGCGTCCACAGGGGAGCCTTTGTTCCAGGATGGCCTATGTGGGGACTCAAAACCTTACCGGGGCGCTTGGGGATCTGCTTTACGGTATCAGGTTCTTTCAACACATGCGAGATGATCAAATCCGCTAAAAGATCCACCGGGGGGACACCCAAGATGTAGATGGGCCTGTGCCGAAGGACTTCAGAAACACAGACTCAGAGAAGGGCTTGGGGGCAGACCACCTCCCTGCTGGCACAGGATCTCCATGATCTCTCCAAAGGAGACATCATCGGAAGGTGACCTTGTGGAGCCCTCCCTCTCATCTAAGTCTGTGTCCTAAGTCAGGGACTCAGAGGAGTCCAAGTGCCTCCTATTAGACGTATGCTTGTGAGGCACATCTCCCTTGGGGCTCATCGGGGAGTGCTTGCAAGCCATCTGTTCCTCTGGGGGAACCGTCTGGGGCCCTTTGGGCGTGGGGTTATCCCTTTGGTAAGATGACGGGGACTGTAGACAGAGTAAAGGGGGTCTGGGTGGAGCCCGAAGGGGCAGTCGGGGGGCCTCGATCCAATGGAGAGGATCCGTTCTACCACATCGAACACGAAAGGACCTCTTGTGAAGCCAATAAGGAGGCCGGTCTCCTCGGATCGGATGCGAGAATTGGAGCCAGGCGTGAAGTGGCTGGATCTCCGAGAGAGGGAACCTGAACCCACAACTGAGCCAATGGAAAAGGTTCCACTCCCTCGGATTCGACCACCAGGCTCTAGCTCAGCGGCTCAGATCCTAACTGGTCGGATCCGAAATGCTGCAGGCAGCTGCCGGCATTGAGGACACGAGAACCGTCAGCACCGAAACGCCAATCAAGGCCAACTTCTGATCCGAGAACTCCAAAGCCCAAGGTCGGATCGGGGAAGGAGTGATGGGCTGAAAAAAGGGAAGTGAACTGCCCCCTCCTGAAGGAGGGGGGGGGGCTGGCAAAACCCCCCCATCTGGATCCGCATACAGATAAAGCACCTCATCATCTTATACAGACCCATGTCCGAGAGAGACCAGGTGGACCGAGACGAGGCCACAGACTCTGACCTGGCAGGTCGGGAAGCTGAGGCTCGGGAGACTGAGCTTGCCTCCTCCAGCTCTGGGGAGAACCTTGGAGATGGAGGAGTCACAGATCCGAGCAGATTTACTGGGTGACACGAGGTCCGGAGACCTCTTCCTCTTCTCCTTTGGCATTGACACTCTCTCCCACTCTCTACTCCTCCTCTGCTCCACTACAACAGGCTTAGAAGCGGGAGTTTGAGTCCCAGCCTGGGAGGGAGGGGAGGCCAGAGGCAGAGAAGCAGGAGAGTCAGCCACAGCAGCCGCCTTGACTGAAGACGAGAAGGAAGAATCAGTTATAGGAAGAAGCCCCTTGAAGGCAAACTTGGCCTTTCTGTCTTTCAACGCTAGAGGGTTGAACCCCGCCCCAAATAGCACAGTCAACATTAAGGTGGGCCACACCTAAACACAGTACACAGAGTGTGGCCATCCACTGGGGAGAGCTTATGGCCACACTCTGTGCAGAGCTTAAAAGCTTTTCTGCCATCCTAGGAAAGAAAAGACAAAACTTTCCACTGAAACTATAACCCACTCACCACACACTAAACTGACTAGAAAAGGGGGAGGGGAAGAATACACAAAGACAAACTACACTACCTAACAACTACTAAAAGCTACACACGATTCCAAAGTGATGGGAGGGGAGAAAGGATACCTATGCTAAGCTAAAACGACTAACAAAATCAGAAATTAGTAACTTACAATACCAGAAAAGTACCCTGCTAACTGGAGCTTCAGAGACACTATGCTATCGCAAATCGCAGCAAATGAGATCTGGGGATGGAAGGCAAGGGAGGTGGATTATGGGTAAGGGGAGGAGTCTGGAGCTCAGAGCTGATGCTTGTAATCAGATTTCAAGTTGTTACCCCAAAAACACACCTCTCACAAAGCAACTACATCAAGTAAATCAGGATAGGGCTGCAGCCAACATTTTGTATAAAAGTGGCACTAAGCCAGAATACAATAAAGCACTACAAAATTAAACAGACTTGTAATTTTTGTCCCACAGATGACAAAAACACCCAGACCCTTCCCCAAATGTACATTCAACAAAAGATTCCTAAACTAAATGTCTACTAAACATAAAGCATGCTTTTCTGCTTATGGATGTCCAACAGAAATTATGGCATTTTTATACATAAATGTGTACCTGTACCTTACACCTTTACAGTACTGTCACCTTAACATACAAGTGGGGCTACTGCCCCCTTAACCCCCCTTTTAACTGCATAACTAGTATATATGTAGAGAGTGTTAAGTGAGACGACAGTCCCCCTTACATGTTAAGAAAGCTTTTTTTCCAGTTAATAACTACTTGTAGGTTTGCTTATTTTTTCCTCCAATAATAGTAGCTGCAGGTTCCCCAACTGTACGTAGATTAAATTCCTGTTTACCTGGGCTATGGGCAGTGAAAGAGTGATGCTTGCTACCACGCATCACGGCCTCTGACTGGTATAGTCTATTGCTGCCTGCATTTTGCTTGTGTCTTGCCTGAAAACAGTCAGCAAAGACCAGCCTATATAATCCATTTAAACTTATGAAAAAAAAATTACAATATGGCTCACAACAAAACTCAGTCCTCTGATTTACTTTACTTAACAAGGTAGAACACAGACCCAAACAGATTTTTAGATTCAAACTTACGATATAAAAAGGTCAAGTCAGAAAAATGTTGTTAATTTTGAAAATACTGTAAAGATAGAAAATATGAAATGGTAGGTAACATTTAATTAAACAAGCATAAACAGTGAAGATGGAAAAATATAAAATAGATAACATGTACTTAAAGTATAAATATACTGCAAGATAACCCACAAATTTAGAAAATTGTGTGCAGAGATGACCACCATAATTACTCTAGCTGATTATACTTACCTGAAAAAAGCATCTAAACAGCTCAACTCTAATATTTGAAAATTCACAGATTTTTACTAGCCTAAAGACATTGGGGGGGGGGGGGTCCTTTCTAAGCCTAGCCAAATTTTCCAGAAAAAACAATGATGTCCTGTACCCAAATACGACACTGAGCACCAGGCATTTATAAGCAACCTCTGTCCATAAGGGATACGAGTTCAAGACCCAGTACGTAAATTTCCTATTCCACATCAACTAGTGTAGGTTGCCCTTGAACTGGGTAATAGACTAACTCAGCTTCACATGGATGGGAAGACGGGAAGTCTTTGGAACACATATCTATCTCTCTAGAATGTTCTGTTTAAGTCAGAGACAAAATTCAAGTCCCTAGACCTTATGTTGTCAACTCAAAAACACTTCTCACAAAGCAATTGCACAAGTGCCACTAGCATTAAAAATCACTGGAATCAAATTTAATGATCTTAAAAGACAAAGTACTCTTTAAGGTGGTACCTCAAAAAGCAAGACAGAAATGTATGCCTTCCAGTGCACAGGTAATGACCATTAGAACATTTTACCTGCAATACAAGCATCACTTTCCAGTGACATCTTACATTAGGACTCCCCCCCCCTTTCCTGTCCTGCTGTTAGATGCACCATTGTGATCCTGTGCTTTTAGGAGAAGAGTGATTAAAAATAAAACAGCATAACATACATCGGGGGCTTTTGCCATCCTACACCCCACAATAGGGCAACAAATACTTAAAGATAAGTACAGCCGGGGGTGGCAGCCACCTTGCTCGATATCAATTATGCCTACCCACTGCCTGTCCAACCATGAGAAGTTGAGTCCCAGTGTAAAGTTAAGCCCACTTACCATATACTACACCTTCCATGGCTACCAGACACATTGGTAGGCATTCAGCAGCTCCCTCCTACAAATGAAAATTTGTATATCTCTTAAGAGATCAAAACTACTTTGGAAACTGACAGCACTAATTTTTTTTTGTAGTGCATAATATGGATGCCTTCTGCTCAAATGGGCTCAGACACTTCTTTGACCCTTACAAAGAACACAGTCTTAAAACTTAAAAGGAGCTTCACTTAAATCCAGTATTTCATAGACCAGAAGTTTACAAGACAACCACAATTCAACCTGCCTCAACAAGCAGTCTTCTGTCACCAATGTGATGCAGTTGAAGAACCTGCAGCTACTACTAATGAAGGAAAAAAAAATAAGAAAACTTACAAGTAATATTAACTGATAAAAGCATTCTTAACATACAAGGGGGACTGCTATCTCCCTTAACACTCTCTACATATAACATGTATGTATTCAGTTATGAACAGTTCACTTCAAAATAAGAGTTTCCTAAAAGGTTAAGCTTGCCTTATTCTTCTAGCCGACCCTAAACCATGCACAAATTCTAGAACCAGAGTTCAACTGTTTTAACTGTTTTTATTCTCACAATTCTGCTCTTAATGTATTTGTTTTCTGTTATGATTTAAGTGTGGTATTAAATGCATGCCAGATTTCATAACAGGGTGCAGTGCCTGTAATTAAGTTATCTATTCTGTAATGGACTTTCACTAACTTGCCAGTCAAAGCTCTCCATTACAGCAGTCCCCTTCTCTGGTTTGGGACACAAGAAAACCTCCCTCCATGAATGTCTCAATACTGTCTTACTGGCTGTATCAGCGCAGCTTCTGTGTCTCACGTTTTGGTATGCAAGGCACCAGCAGTCCTCATGATTAAGCTAACCTTTATATCAAAAATGGTTTTAGACATTTGTGAATTCACTATACTCTTTCAACAGCACACAAAAAAACACAGTGTCCTGAATAAACCAAGGTGGCAAAAAGCTTAGTTTATGTATTGCTTGTACAAAACCAAAGGACATATGAAAATGTGTCCTATTTTGCTTCTATTTATGCAAGGCCAAAAAGTAAAAAAAAAAAAAAAAAAAAAGTCACATAGACAAACCATTTAGTAAAAATTACAAGAAATAAAACTAGCCAAGCTAGAGTTTTCACTGTGTGTTACCTTAAACCTCCCGTAAGAGACCCATGGGATATATGCAAATGACCCCTTAAGGACATCAAGTGTTTTAGCTGGGTCTACATTAGATGCTCGAAGTTACTGAACTTCGAAATACGATATGGTCGACACCATATCATCGAAATTCAGTAACATCGAATACCTAATTAAAAAAAGTAAAAAGTCAGGAAACAAAACTACTTGTTGGTAGCAGGGGGGCAAGCCCCCCCTGCACCCCCACTACTTAAATATACCAACGCCAAGATCGCACTACAGTGTAGGAAAGGGAAATCTTCCCTTTCCGCACCGTAGTGCATTAAAGTGCGATCTCGGAGTTGGTATATTTAAGTAGCGGGTGGTGCGGGGGGTGCAGGGGGCTTGCCCCCATTTTAACCCGTCACAGTACGTTTCCATTTGCTTTATTTATTTTTTAATTTCGAAGTTACTGAATTTCAATGATATGGTGTCGACCATATCGTATTCGAAGTTCAGTTACTTTGAGTATCTAATATAGACCCGTTTTAGCTATATGGCTTGTGAATGTCCATGACTTTTTCCTTTTTAAGTCTTTGTGGGTACATTCCTTCCCTCTCCCCTTTCATTGGCTGTTGTGAGCAAGCACAAAATTATCATTTTGTGAAATCACTCCCTTTCAACTATTTAAATTTATTGGCCAACCCACTGTATTCCTTAGAACTAGAATACAAAATGCCCCCCCGCCCCTCCAATCTATCTTTGCTGTTTTAAAATTAGTTGGTCCCTACTTAGACAGCTAAAACTTAGTTACCCACTCTTTTATATCCAACTACTTAATGCACACTGCAGCTCTTAGGATATTGACCCATTTTTCTATCTTACCTTTAAAATCTGCAACATCTACTCAAGACCACCAATTACTGGAGAGCCCACATTCTGCCTCTCAGTAGTCATCTTGGGATTAGTACTTCTCTTTTGTTCCTGGTGAGAGAAAGAGCACCGTTTCTGGTTCGGCAGTAACTATCTGTGCTTGACATTCCTGATTGGTCTGATTACTATTCAAGGCATCTAGCACGAAAAGACTACAACAAGCCTACAGACCCTTGCATCATCTGGTACAAGACTGTGGATCACCAAACAGGTTGTGGCCCACTTCTTATCTTGGGATTGGTTCTAATTTTTTGCTTCTGGTGAGAGAAGCAAAGGGAGCATTGTATCCCAGCAGAGTGAAACTATGATGAGACCAGCACTAGTAGTAGCCATTCACGTGACTCCCCTCTTTTCATCATTCTTGACAGCCAATTCTATGTTTTCAGTAAGTACTACTCGATTTGTTTCTAACTTCAAAATATCTGCCTAAACACCTCATCCATAAATCATGGTCTACTTGGTTTCCCTTCAAGCGTAAGGCAGTGCCCTGTTCAGATACAGGCATCGAGTGCTATTTTTCCTGTAAAAGCACAGGATAACTAGTTTTCAGAGACAAGGACTATCCCAGAGTTGCAAACTGGATACTCCGGGCATTGATGGACATAAGCACCCTGTGGAAATGTAGAAACTGCCTCTTGTTTACTGACAACCAGTAAATTCTCAAACTGATATGGTATGCGAAAGATGTATTTACACAATGTCACTGGAGGGCAAAGCTCTCACATAGAAGTACCCCTAATGTCAATAATGTTATCAGTAGTTCACACACTGCATCCATCACGCACAATACAAAACAGACATATAAACCCACATACAGTGGATATAAAAAGTGTACACACTGTTAAAATGCCAGGTTTTTGTGATATAAAAAAATGAGACCACAAATCATTTCAAAATGTTTCCCACCTTTAAATGTGACCTATAATCTGTACAATTCAATTGAAAAACAAAAACAAATCTGTTAAGGGAAAATATAAAAAATAAACGTACAATAAGCTGGTTGCACAAGTGCGCACACCCTTAAAATAATGCTTTAAGTACCTTTTGATTTAATTACAGCATTCAGTCTTCTTGGGTAGGAGTCTATCAGCATGGCACATCTTGACTTGGCAATATTTGCCCACTCTTCCTTGGAATAATGCTCCAAATCTGTCAGATTGTGAGGGCATCTCTTGTGCACAACCCTCTTCAGGTCACCCCACAGACTTTCTACTGGATTTGGGTCTGAGCTGTCGCCGGGCCATTCCAAAACTTTAATTTTCTTCTGGTGAAGCCATTCTTTTGTTGATTTGGATGTATGCTTGGGGTCATTGTCATGTTGAAAGGTGAAATTCCTCATCTTCAGCTTTCTAGCAGACACATGAAGGCAGACACATGAAGGTTTTGAGCCAAAAGTGACTGGTATTTGCAGCTGTTCACAATTCCCTCCACCTTGACTAAAGCCCCAGTTCCAGCTGAAGAAAAGCAACCCAAAGCGTGATACTGCCACCAGCATGCTTCTCCATGGAAATGGTGTTCTTTTGGTGATGTGAAGAGTTTCTGTGCCAAACGTACCTTTTGGAATTGTGGCCAAAAAGTTAAACCTTGGTCTCATCAGACCACAACACATTTTCTCACATGCTTTTGTAAGACGATGTATTGTTTTGCAAATTTTAGCCTAGCCTGGATGTTTTTCTGTGTAAGAAAAGGCTTCTGTCTTGCAACCCTACCTCATAGGCGAGACATATGGCAAATATGGGAGGTTGTTGTCACATGTAGTACACACCCAGTATTTGCCAGAAATTCCTGCAGCTCCTTCAGTGTTGCTGTAGGTCTCTTGGCAGCCTCCCTGAACAGTTTTCATCTTGTCTTTTCATCAATTTTGGAGGGATGTCCAGTTCTTTGCAACATCACTGTTGTCCCATATTTTCTCCACTTTTTGATGACAGTCTTCAATTATTTCCATTGAATATCCAATGCTGTGGAATTTTTTCTGTACCCTTCTCCTGACTGACACCTTTCAATAATGAGATCCCTTTGATGCTTTGTAAGCTCTCTGTGAGCCATGGCTTTTGCTGTAGCAGGCAACTGAGTAAATGTCAGGAAAATCCTACTAAGATAGCAGAACTTTATTTGGGGTTAATCAAAGTCTCTCAAATTGATGGCAGGTGTGTACCCAAGACTGAATGCTGTAATTAAACCAAAAGGTGCTTCAACAAAGTATTAGTATAAGGGTGTGCACACTTATGCAACCAGCTTATTGTACATATTTTATTTTTTATATTTTCCCCTAACAGATTTGTTTTTCTATTGAACTGTATAAGTTATAAATCACATTAAAGGTGGGAAAAGTTTTGAAATGATTTATTGTGGTCTCATTTTTTTATATCACAAAAATCTGTCATTTTAACAGGGGTGTGTACACTTTTTATATTCACTGTATGCCGAGGCACTTAAATTAAATGCAACCTTCCTAAACCCCAAAGACCTCACCAAAAGGATAAAGGGCCTCAAAAATATGTCTTATGCTGCCCGACTGAAAGAACTCCAGCTCTATTCAGTCTCATACCGCTTGCTCAGAGGTGACCTGTGCCTGACATATAAGGCCAAGTCAAACCCAGATTTGATGAATATGCTTCACCTCAAAAAATCTAGATCCCTCAGAACCACAAGGGCAGGAGACTTAAACCTTGACACGGTTATTAATAGAACGTGCTGGAGGGACAGATTCATCACCCAGAGACTCCCTATGCTGTGGAACAAAATCCCGGTACATGGGAGGCAGAGCACCTCGCTGGCCTTGTTCAAGAGGAATCTTGACCAATGGATGGGAGACCGCAGATATACCCCAGGGATTACTTCAGTGTCACTGCTTGACAGAGGCACAGCAAAATAATAGGCATAGTTTTATTCAAACTAAAGGGGTGGCGAAAGCCACATAACTATGGGCTAGGCTTATAAATGCCCTTGGGCAGATAGCCTAGTATGAACCTATGAACCTAAGATGAAGTACACACAACAAATACCCTCAGCAGTCCAGAATGCACTCTTTCAAAACAACACCCACATCTCATGGAGCCTCTACTTGTAAGCCCATAAGGCAAGCCGCCACACAATCCAACATTCTGGTCACTGAAGACTCCATTGTGAGAGACATGAATGCCCTTCTCACCAAGCTGAGTAAGGAGAAAGTAATGGTCAGTTACTTATCAAGGGCTAGGATCTGACACATTACATGTGCACTCAAATCACTGGACCACAAGTACCAGTATGACTTATTCACAGTCCATTGGGTGTAAATGACCGGAGACGTACCTCCCTACACTATATGAAAAGAGACATCATGGTTCTCTAGGAATGTGTGTCCCAGACTGGTATGAGCCTAGCACTGAGCAGCATTTTACCTTCTCCAATGATGATGTCACTATACAAAAAAAGATGACTGACTAACAACAGGCTTACTTTCTGGTGTCATTCTAAGGTGGTGCAATATTTGTCGGCATGAAAGGAGATGCTCAACAGACCATGCTGCTTTGCCAGGATGGTCTGCACCTGTCCACTCTAGGATTTCACATATTAGTTAAAATGTTGTCTTCCCCCATAGTGCCCTTTTTAGGCAATGCCAAACTGAAAGTACTTCTGACATTGTAAGTCAAAACTAAGAAAATCTAAAGCTATTACTGCTCAATGTTAGGAGTGTAAACAAACAAACAAAAAAAAAAAAAACCTCCACTTCCTAGAAGCTCTCCTTTACCCTGGAGAATGCTGACATCTGTAGAAAGTCACCGAGACATGGTTTAAAGCCATAGAAAGCACACTACAGTGCAAAGTTATAATGCCTTACACACAGTTAGATGAGCTAGTACACAGACAGGGACTAAAGGTAGACGTGTGAGGTGTCTCATTTTAGATCAAAAATAAATGTACCTCAAGGCTGGACAAACAGGAGAATGCACTTCAGCTCTCCATGTTCAAATCACCACAGGCAAAATCCAATGCCACTTCTTTCAAGCTATAGTTCCCTCTCTATGGCCCAGGAAACCCATACCATATATTCAGACTTATTAGTAACACTAACCATCCAACCCAATAACATTTTCACAGGTGACTTTAATTACTCCACTGTTAACTTGGGATCCTAAAGGACACCAAATGTACAGACACTGGAAATTCTATAGTACACCAAATGTACAGACACAAGAGATTCCTGAATATTGTAAACTCAAACTCCCTGGACCATACTGTCAATATTCTACCCAGTTCAGGTTTGTGAAAGGCAGATCATGCCTCCTGAACCTGATAGACTTCTTTGAGGCAGTCACCAAAGCCAGCGACGAGGGTAAGGTGGCTCACACAGCCTATCTTGACCTCGCCAAGGCTTTCAACACCATCCCCCATTCCAGAATTATAGCTAAACTCACTAGACTAGGTATAAATCCCTATGTCACAAGATGGGTTGCCACCTGACTCACTAACAGAACCCACACTGTAAAAGTTGCAGACTCCAAATCTGACTTCAAACCAGTGACAACTGTAGTACCACAGGGTTCAGTCCTGGGACCTCTCCTGTTTGGTATCTACTTCTCTGAAGTACAGGCTAACACAGAAGGCCTTTGGCTAACAAAGTTCGCAGATGACTGCAAACTAAGAGCCACAGTAGAGTCCCCTAATGATGTGGACATCCTACAGAAGGGCCTCACTGAGACAGATGCCTGGTGTCAGAGCCATGGCCTCAAGGCCAAAAAGTCCATTGTCATCCTCTTTGGTAAAAACTCTGCACCCATCAACTACCACATAGGCGGCAGTCTACTTAACGCCGAATGTGTGATAAGAGACCTTGGGACCCAGGTGTACAGAAGTCTCTCCTTTGATGATCACATTGCCACAGTAGTCAGGAAATCATTCTACATGGCGCACCTCATCACAAATGGGTTCTCATCCAGGAAAAAAAAGAGGTCATTGTTCCCCTCTACTCGACACTCATTAGACCCATTATAAAGTACAAAGCCCTTTTTGGAATGTACCTCAAGATATCTGCAGCAGCTGGAAAGGCCACAGAAGTACCTCACAAACAGCATTATGGGCCTCAAACAGATGCCATACACTGACCATCTCAAAAACTCCAGATTTACTCCGTAGCATATCGCCTACTCCGAAGTGATCTCTGCCTAACATATAAAGCTATGTCAAACCCAGAGCTGTTGGACATGCTACACCTAAAGAGATCTCAATCCCTCCGAGCTATATGCTCTAGGGACCTAAACCTTGTCACCACAATAAACAGGACATGCTGGAGGGATAGATTCCTGTCCCACAGACTTCCCATACTCTAGAACAAGCTACCCATCTATGTCAAGCAAAGTTCCTCATTAGCACTCTTCAAGAAAAATCTTGAGTGGATGGAAAATAGGAAATACACCCTGGGATCACTTCTGTGGCTCTGCTCGACAGGGGCACAGGAAAGTAACTTTCTTGGGTTGCGTAAGCCAGGGAACCTTGCTGGCTAGGCTTACTTAGGTCCTTGGGTCAATAGCCTAGTACCTACCTATGAACATCAACCAAAAGGTGCAACTATATTGGATATGGTCCTCACTAATATGGGAGAGTGCAGCACGCCCTCCTAGTACAAATGTCTTCGCTGGTAAGGTCAGACCACAAAATGGTCTCCTTTGAAATAAAACTACAACCTAGACCCCCAGCTAACCTTGGAATACTCAGGAACTACTCTAAGGTTAATTTAATTTAAGCTCCCATAAACCCTGAGAACACTGCTGCCTATGCAGAAATGTTCATAGCATGTTAACAGCTACACAGAGGCAGCTGTACCCACCAGGAAGAAGTACAGAACTAACTCAAAAAATAAGCCACCCTGGTGGAATCACAAAATCAACAGGCTGTATAACAGAAGGAAAAAAAATCACTGCAAAAATTAGGAAGTGCAGCACCCAGCAGAATAAAAGCAATCTCAAACTAAAACAACTCAGAGGACAAATAAAGTCTACCAAAGCCAAATTTGAGGTAAATGATGCTTCCTAGGCCAAGGACAACCCCAAGGCATTCTTTAAATTATGTCCACTGCTTCAAAGGCAATATGCAATTGTGTGCATAGCTCACTGTAAATTGAGCCACCTATACCGAGCCAGAAGATATAGGAATCCTAACGGATGACAAATTCACCTCCAATTTTACCCTTCTCTCCCCCTCAACCTTCCCTCAGGAAATTCCAGAAAACATAACTCCCCTGCTATCACCAGAGAACAGGTCCTTAAATGCTCACTCTAAGGCCAAGAACACTGCATCAATGGGCCCAGACAATATCCCAGGATGTCTTCCAAATAGCATGAAACATGATCAATCAGGCCCTCTGGAATTGCTATTTAACTGTAGCCTCCAAACAGACTTCATGCCTCATGAATGGAGAACAGCATCAGTCATCCTTCTGCACAAAAGTGGGCCATTTACAGACCACAGAAACTAGAGACCCACAAGTCTCACTAGTTTCATATGCAAAGCGATGGAAATTATCAATCTTCTTCTTCTTTCGGCTGCTCCCATTAGTGGTCGCCACAGCAGATCAACTGTTTCCATTTCCTCCTGTCCTCTGCATCTTGCTCTGTCACACCAACCACCTGCATGTCCTCTCTCACCACATCCATAAACCTTATCTTAGGGCTTCCTCTTTTCCTGTTACCTGGCAGCTTCATCCTTAGCATCTTTTTCCCCAATATACTCTGCATCCCTCCTCAGCACATGTCCAAACCAACATAATCTTGCCTCTCTGGCTTTGTCTGCAAACTCTCCAACCTGGGCTGACCCTCTAATATACTTATTCCTAATCCTGTCCATCCTCGTCACACCCAGTGCAAATCTTAACATCTTCAACTCTGCCACGTCAAGCTCTGACTCAAGCCTTTTTGTCAATGCCACTGTCTCCAACCTGTATAACATAGCTGATCTCACTACCCTTTTGCAGACCTTCCCTTTCACTCTTGCTGGTACTCGTCTGTCACAAATCACAACTGACACTCTTCTCCACCCACTCCATCCTGCCTGTACTCTCTTCTTTACCTCTCTTCCACACTCACCATTACTCTGACCTGTTGATCCCAAGTACTTAAACTCATTCACCTTCGCCACCTCTACTCCCTGTATCCTCACCATTCCTCTATCCTCCCTCTCATTCACACACACATATTCTGTCTTAGTCCTGCTGACCTTCATTCCTCTTTCTCTCTAGAGCACATCTCCACGGTCTCCTCCACCTGTTCCCTACTCTCACTACAGATCACAATGTCATCTGCAAACATCATAGTCCACGGGGACTCCTGTCTGATCTTGTCTGTCAACCTGTCCATCACGATTGCAAATAAGAAAGGGCTCAGAGCTGATCCTTGATGTAATCCCACCTCCACCTTAAAAACGCATCCGTCACTCCCACCACAGACCTCACCACTGTCACACTACCCTCGTACATATCCTGTACCACTTTTACATACTTCTCTGACACTCCCGACTTCCTCAAACAATACCACAACTCCTCTCTAGGCACCCTGTCATATGCTTTCTCTAAATCCACAAAGACACAATGCAACTCCTTCTGACCTTCTCTGTACTTCTCAATCAGCACTCTCAGAGCAAACATCTCATCTGTAGTGTTCTTTCCTGGCATGAAACCATACTGCTGATCACTAATCATCACCTCCCTTCTTAACCTAGCTTCCACTACTCTTTCCCATAACTTCATGCTGTGACTGATCAGTTTAGTCCCTCTGTAGTTACTACAGCTCTGCACATCACCCTTATTCTTAAAAATCGGTACCAAAACACTTTTTCTCCATTCATCAGGCATCCTCTCACTTTCCAAGATTTCATTAAACAATCTGGTTAAAAACTCCACTGCCATTTCACCTAAACACCTCCATGTTTCCACAGGTATGTCATCTGGGCCAACAGCCTTTCCATTCTTTATTTTCTCTTCACAGCTATCCTTACTTCCTCCTTGCTAATCCACTGAACTTCATGATTCATTATCCGCACATCATCCAACCTTCTCTCCCTCTCATTCTCTTCATTCATCAACCCCTCAAATACTCCTTCCATCTGCTCAACACACACTCCTCGCTTGTGAGTACGTTTCCCTCATTATCCTTTATCACCCTTACCTGCTGCACATCTTTACTAGCTCAGTCCCTCCGTCTAGCCAATCAGTACAGGTCCTTTTCTCCCTCCTTAGTGTCCAACCTTTTATACAACTCTTCATACGCCTTATCCTTAGCCTTTGCCACCTCTCTCTTTGCCATGCACCTCATCTCCTTATACTCTTGTCTACTTTCTTCATCTCTTTGACAATCCCACTTCTTCTTTGCCAACCTCTTCCTCTGTATACTCTCCTGCACTTCTTCATTCCACCACCAGGTCTCCTTGTCCTCCTTCCTCTTTCCAGATGTCACACCAAGCACCCTTTTAGCCATCTCTCTTACTAGCTCTGCTGTAGTTACCCAACTATTCGGTAACTCTTCAATGCCACCCAGTGCCGGTCTTAACTCTTCCCTGAACATCACCTCATAATTACCCTTTTTCAATTTCCACCATTTGATCCTTGGTGCTGCCCTCACACTCATCCTCCTCTTCTTGATCACCAATGTCATCCAACAAACCACCATCCTATGCTGCCTAACTACACTTTCCCTGCTACCACTTTACAGTCTCCAATCTCCTTCAGATTGGCCCTTCTACATAAGATATAATCCACCTGTGTGCATCTTCCTCCACTTTTGTATGTTACCCTATGCTCCTCCCTCTTGTTAAAATACGTATTCATCAAAGCCATGTCCATCCTTTTCGCAAAATCCACTACCATCTGACCTTCTGCATTCCTTTGCTTAACACCATACCTACCCATCACTTCCTCGTCCCCTCTGTTCCCTTCACCAACATGCCCATTGAAATCTGCTCCAATCACCAATCTCTCACCCTTGGGTACAATCATCACCACTTCATCCAACTCACTCCAAAATTTTTCTTTCTCATCCATCGCACACCCAACTTGTGGAGCATATGCACTAACAACATTCATCATTACACCATCAATTTCCAGCTTCATAAACATCACTCTATGGAAATGATCAATAATGATATAATAAACCTCCAGACACTGGACCCAATGCGACCTAGTTTCATCAAAGGCCAGGCCATGCCTACTCAACTGGATGGATTTATTTAAGAAGGTCACCAAAGCAATGGATAAAAGCAAAATGGTTCAGACTACTTACCATGTACTGGCCCAGGCATTGCTGACAAACTCATGAGGGGAGGTACAAATCTTTCTGACACTCGACAAACAGCCAACTGGCTCACAGACAGGACTCAGGAAGTTAGAACTGGTGAGTGCACCTCTACAAAGAGGCCAGTCACAAGTGGAGCTCTTCAGGGATGAGTCCTGAGACCACTCTTTTTTGACATTTACTTCTCTGAAGTTAAGGCCAATGACAATGGCCTCTGGCTGACTAAATTTGCAGATAACTGCAAATTAGGAGCAGTCCTTGAATCCCACACCAACACAAATGTTCTCTAAGAAGGGCTGACACAGAAACAACTGCTCTGTCAGAACCATGGACTAAAACTAAATGCCAAGAAATGCATAACAGCATACTTTGGAAAGTCATCCACAACTTGAAACTATCGTATTAACAGCACACCCCTTAGAGCTGACCCAGTAATCTAGCCTTTGACCGTAACATGTTCACAGCAGTGAGGAAATCATTCTATGCTGAGCAACTTATAAACAAAAGGTATTGCATCCAGGTCCAAGGAAGTCATTGTTCCACTATATTCAGCATTCAGACCTAACACTGGAGTACAATGCCCCCCCCCCTTTGGTATGTACCTAACCAGGCATATCTAACAAGTGGAATGCCCACAGAGGTTCCTCACTTAAAGAATGCAGAGCTTAAGTAACATGCCCTATGCAGACCACCTCAAGGCCCAATCCCTGTATTCAGTCTCCTACAGGCTGTTGACAGGAGAGCTATGGCTGTCATACAGGGCACTGTCAGACCCCACTCTGATGGACCTCCTGCATATCCACAAAACAAAGCAGCGCCAGCACTACCCATTCTAAAAAGACAAACCTTGCCTGTGATATAAACAGGACCTGTTGGGAGAGAGAGGTATGTATACCAAAGATTATCTAGTCTCTGGAACATGCTCCCCCCATCCATGTGAAGCAGAGTTTCTCCCTAACCAAATTCAAGTGCAACTTGAATAACTGGATAGGGAACAGGAAATTCATCCCTGGTTTGGCACCTATGCCTCTAATGGACAAAAGCAGTCTGTAAATGGTTCATCTCCCAAATCCCTGCTTACATTTATCAAGGGTACTAAAACTTGTCAGAAATTCAGGATGTATGGCTAGGCTTAAAAAGGCACTTGTGGTTGTGGCTTCTAGTAAAGACCCATGACAAGAATCCATGATTCAAAATAAATGTCTGTCTTCACTTTCGTGTAAATATTAATCTTAAATTGTAACAGCCAGCAGGCTCACGTCATCACTAAAAAGCCGTCTTTGGACCAGTTTAACTATTTGGTTTACAAAGAAAAAAAAACATAATACTAATAAATGCTTCCTACCAGATGTTCTAGCTTTGTCTCTTCTAAATCACCTGCCACTACCCAAAACAATATCCAGAACATTTCTATTTTTCCATATTTTTAATGTTAAACATCCTTTCCCAAAACACACCCAGCATATCAAGATGACACAACATCTTGCTACTCCTACAATGCATGCATCTCCCAGACATATGCAAGCAAAATCAAGTTCTCTGCGATTATGGTCCTTCATTTAGTCTCCTTTTCTGCCAGAAACTCACAATCCTGGCCCTCATCACCCATCCTCAGTAAACATGACCACAAGCACTGTTCTCCAACTACTTCTTTTCTCCATCCCTCCACCCATCATGCAATTAATGCTTTCCTCTCTTTATTCTACTTCCAGAACAGTGTACCTTAGCACTACCACATCCTCTATTATCTGCTGCCAGATGTTAGTAAGTTTACCACAAGCTACAAAGATTACCATGAACACTACCTGTAACATATTCATCTTGTTATACGAACACGTTCCAAAAGCTAACTTTAACTTCCAACTCTACTTCTTCCTCCTTTCATCCATTATCAGCTGCACCAAACCTTGAAAATACGAATTCTTACATAGTATTTCAGGACAGCACGAGTTCCATCCAACAAAAAGCTTTCTATTCACCCACCTCCAACACCTTTCAGTTTAAATTCATATTTTAGTTATACATTCCTCAAAATTTGCCATACACTCCTGCACTATTCTGACATAAATACAACTAACCTTTCACAAATGTCTCTTCGACCTCCAAAGTACTACTGCCTCAACCTTCAATTAACTTAAATACTCTTTCTCTTCAAATGCCATTAAAACAAATGATGCTAAACCAATGAAGCACCTCTGAGAAAGCAACAAGCATACCCTTAATCCACTGATGTATCAGAACAATCACTCTAGCTCTGGTAATCTAAAATATCTTTCCACACTAGTGTTATTTGTTCCTCAAATGAAGGGCCATATACAACTAACCACTTCACTGCACTGAGCGATGTTTGTATTATCTTTTCTTGTTCAAAACACAATACAGTTTCTACCAATACCATTCAGTGCTTTTCATCCTTGCTGCTGTATCTTATCCCTGTTAAAGCACAAAAACTCCTGCAGGTCCCTAGGTTTGACTCTTCTGGTTTTTCAGCTCTGCTAACTCAGATGATCCAATGCTTAATTTTTTTTATCGATTTGCTAAAGGGGGTAGAACACAATCTCAATGGTCCACTTTGAAGTTCAGCACAAAAGTTAGAAAAAAGTGCAGCTGTACAAAAATGTTACGGTAAGCATATGACAAATTAGACAGTAGCAAAACTATCAAAGTAGGACATCATCACAATGCAAAAATAACCAGAGAAAAGCATCAGTATTATAAGAACAAGAACTAGTGTACACATTATAACTTTTCACCTATGAGACATCAGTTACCAAACACACTGTACAGAGAGGCACAATGTATGAAGAGACGATGTGGGGGGAGGGGCTGCTACAAAGGGAATGGGTTGAAAAATTAGTGAAAGATTTGAGAGATTAAAGTGAAAAGGGTGGAAGGAGGTTAGCATACTTTGATGATAATATTTAATAAACAGAAATTAAGAAGGAAAAGAGGCGAGAGAGTTTTGAGAGCAGGGTCAAGTTACTTAAGAACCATTTGCATTTAGCTGCTTTGTTCAACGGTGCTCAAGATAAAGTTTTTATTTATACGAGTTTTCTTTTTTTGTTTGGTCATTAATTTTTGCTGACCAACTTAACCTAGAAGTATATACCTTTACCTTTCCAGGGTGTCAGAGTCTGGGAGGAGGCATCTATTAAAAAAGGAATACAGCTGGCTGTCATGTCCCTCTGGATAACCTGTAAAGTAATGTCAGTAATGGACTGCTATTCTTTTCAGCATATTAAATATTTTGAGGATAAACATTAGTGGACTGCACTTGCCAGTGAAAAGTTTGAGATGGCATAAGTGGCTGCACCAAACTGGTCCAGATCTAGCAGATGTGGAAGAAACTCTTTGCAACTTGTCAAAGTGTGGATTCCAGTATACTGTATCCTTTGGCCATTTGTCTATAATTGCAGTGGTTATGCTTTGTTGCTTAAATCTGAGCACAAGTACTTCAGGTCCCTGACACTTTGCCCTTGCAATCACGCATTTTGCAGGGTGTGTTTTGAGAGTTTTTGGTTCTATTATATTTGTCTCCATTTAGCTATCCCCAGTTATGGGCATTAGGGAAGCACAGAAAGAATTTAATGCTTCCAGACCATAGGAGGGGGACATTTAATGCTGATAGGAAATTCAAACTGTTAAATACTGACAAATTTCCTTTTAGAACTTCTTACTGTGTCAAAATACCATCCCACATGGGCATCTTATATGGGGCTGCTTTATTTGGGCCACAGTCCAAAATGGAAGAGAGACTGTTTACGCATTGCTCAACTAAACAGATATGTTACCTTCATTACATTAGACAGAAATGAATGCTTCAAGACCTATGTTACTCTCCTCTCTCTCCTTGATGTACCGCCCACTTTCCGGTCATGAGGTCTTGGGATTACAGCTGATCCCATCTCAACTACTCCTCAACAATGGCATCCTCCTCATTACTCTACCGAGAGCAGAGTTTAAAGGTTTGCTGCCATCCATAATCCAAAATTGTCTCTGTTCCTAAAGTGTCATTTCTGTAAGGGTATACAAATGTACATGCATTAAAGTATACACAAATGATCAACTAAAGATGGACCCCTGCCCTCAAAAAATATATGACTTTACTATATTGTAATAACTTTCTTCTTTTCACTAAAGTCCCTATTGTATATTGTACTTTCTTTGTTGTTTCTAGATATTTCTGTTAAATTCTATGTAACACAGACATTGTACCTGTCAATGTTTTTCTTGTTTTATTGGAGCTTTTCTCCCAGAGCCTCCGCTGAAAATGGGCTCACACCCAGACGGACTATCCCAGTCAACACATATAAAATAAAAATAAATAAATAAATAGGTTCATAGGTTCATAGGTTCATAAAAGGCTATCTGCCAGAGGGCATTTACAAGCCTAGCCCATAGTTTTGTGGCTTACGCCACCCCTTTAGTATGGGGAACTATACCCATTATTTTGCTGTGCCTCTGTTGAGCAGTGACACTGAGGTAATCCCTGGGGTATATCTGCGATCTCCCATCCATTGGTCAAGATTTCTCTTGAACAAGGCCAGCGAGGTGCTCTGCCTCACATATACCGGGATTTTATTCCACAGCATAGGGAGTCTTTGGGTGATGAATCTATCCCTCCAGCACGCCCTATTAATAGCCGTGTCGAGGTTTAAGTCTCCGCCCTTGTGGCTCTGACGGATCTAGATTTTTGAGGTGAAGCATATTCATCAAATCTGGGTTTGACATGGCCTTGTATGTTAGGCAAAGGTCACCTCTGAGCAAGCGGTAAGCGACTGAATAGAGCTGGAGTTCTTTCAGTCGGGCAGCATAGGACAGATGTTTGAGACCCTTTATCCTTTTGGTGAGGAACTTTTGTGGCCTCTCCAGCTGCTGCAAGTGTCGGGTCAGATACATTCCGAATGGGGCATTGTACTCAATCATTGGTCTGATGAGTGATGAGTATAGGGAGACTATGACCTCCCTTGATCTAGATGAGAATCCCTTCATGATAAGGTGGGCAATGTAGAAGGTCTTCCTAACTACTTTAGCTACATGGGTAAACCTTCCTTCCTGATTCTATTTCATATCAGCTCACCTTATTCCTTTCCTACAATTTAAAAGAGTGCAGCTACCCCCCTACCCCCCAAAACTTACCTCTCAAAAAAACCCTCAACTACCTGTAGGCAAACTTATGGACTCCGTTTTTTACCTGCCTTGTCTCCATTCACTCATCTCATGGTTTCCAGACAACACTCATCCCTGCAGGACGATGTTTTACAAAGTATCCCACCCCCGCCATTTCACGCAGGAACTGGCATGGCCATAGTGATCAACATGCCTAATAGCAGTTATGTAGCATGCAAATGATTCATGACTGACATGTCATGCAGACTTGCCTGTGACATCACGAGTAGTTTACTTGCTTCCTCAAAAGTAGTGCAATCTCTGAGATGGTATATTTGTATTTATGTACACATGAGGTGCAGGGAAAAAAATATTTGTGAGCTACATGGATGTCTTTGCCACAAACATTTATATAGACATGGAGTGCAGGGAAGACAAATATTTGTGAGCTACAATCAAATAATAATTTAGGCAGTAACAACGTTTAAAAAAAGTGTAGAAAAAGATAAAAAGTATAAAATAATACACTCTGAGCAGTACCTCTTATAAAAGAAAATTAAAGTAATTTTGTTAGCAAGGTTAATTTCACTTTTAATATTTACCGCATGGTGGTAATAATGGATGAATATTCATAGACTTCCTCACCATCTGTCATGTTTATTTAAGTGGGCAGGCTGTTGGGTGGGCCTTGCTACTGCGCATAAGGGGAGTACAGTTGTAAAACAACACCCCAAGTACCTTCCTCTTCACCTCCTATAAAACTGCCATCCAGCTACCTTCTGAAAAATCCCATTAATTTTACCTTAAGCAATACTCATCCTACCTCTTACAAGACTTATCAAACTCTAGTGTAATCTACACTCCTTTCACTGTTCCACTAGTCAGGCTACTGCACTACAATGGCCACCCTTTGACCACTACAGTCCTCCACGTCTTACCAGTGCTTCTTAACATACTTTTTTCATTATTGTGATCATCAATACAAGTAGTCCAGAAACCCCACCCCTCCCAGCTTCGGATGCCTTTCCTCTCCTTCCTGTGTACTACCCTCCAGCCCTTCATAACCTCTTCTTCTAATCAAAGCCAAAGGTACTCCGTACGTTTTTTTTTTTGCATTCAGTAATCAAATACCACATCCATTTTGTGCATATAACAAACTCTGCATAACAATTTCATAAATACTGCTGTTTCTGCTGCCACTGACTGCATTTAATTAATTTGCTCCTATTACTGTACCCTGCAATGGGTCATGGCCTTTTAACACTTAGATGACATTTAAAATCAGAGAAAAAAATACAAATGCCAACAGTCTATATTTTTTACACCTTTAAAAAAGCTCACCTGACCAAGTTTATTTCAACTCGATTTATCACTAAAATACATATTTGCTTGTCAATCAAATTATCCTCCTCAATATGAAGGCTCAATAATGGACAGCCAACAAACAGCCCATGTAGAATACATGCTTTACATATAACACAGAGAGAATATTCAAAACAAGCACTGACCTTTTATAGTATACAGACACTTTTTTTTTTACTATCAGGACAGTTTTAGTATACAAAAGTTAAATGTGAAAGCAAACAAAAAATGTAACCACAACATTAACTTATGGGTTGAGAGCAACAATTATACAGAAAAATGTGGGATTTCTACACAGCAGGATGTACTTGCTCTTAACATTTCGAAACACAATTTTACATAACCTATAGATGGTTTTCATTCTAAAAGCAAAAGGGGACTCATTTCCATTAACAACAATTTACCATACAGTATAGTTTATATCACACCAACCAAGTCTAACAAAGTAAAGTCCACAGCCAAAATCATACATAGTCAGAGCACCCTACCTTCCATGACTGTAAACAGAAACATACCAAAGTTACCTGGAACTAAAAAAATATAAATATTCAAACTAAAGGCGTATGTGCTGCAGTAGAGAAACATCAACATTAAACATCAGAATGGGTTCCCACGTGTCATCTAATTTCGCATCTTCTAATGCTGTTCATACTGTCAATATGACGCAAAAGAAAATTAAAGGGGTCAAATAAACAAGATTCCTCAAAAATCCACGAATACGTGTTTTTTTATTTTCTCCAGAACAAGGAAAAGGGTCTCCTCAAGTTGCAGCCAAAATAACATTTTCTTTGCCAGCTGGTCATAGTTCTACAATCATCTGTCTGCAATAAAACAGACACTAAACAACTTTCAGTGCCCACATCTGAAATCACAACCCGTTCGAACGTGACACAATTACAATAACCAAAATGTCATGTAATTTAAAGACCATGTCACTACTCTCCGACCTGACAACCTAGGCTGTTGGTGTTGAGTTTCACTCCAAGACTAGCCTCGTCAGCAGCTGGTACTCAAACCCACATAGAGTGTTCTACCACTATACCCCCAATGCATCCGAAAATTGACTAATATTTGCCCTCTCTCATCTGCGTATCCCTTATCTTACAGTTTTTTCGTACCTTTTTAGGTTCTTGAGATAAGGAAAGGCGAGACTGCAGTTTCTCTACTATTTCCACAACAGATTCAGCCATCTTTAATGCTGGCAACCCATTAGCCGGAAGTGATTTCAATGACCCACCTCCAGAGGCTGCCATTATGACACCTGGCAGAGATAACAACGGAAACAGAGAAAGACTGGTCCTGCAAATTCACAATCCGTGTAATGTTGAATGTTTGTGGATGAATACGAAGTGTCGCAGTAGGATTCCTTATATTCCGTTTAGATTCTTAACGGTTTTGCAGTTCTATGACGCCATTACTAGTACTGGCAGCTAAAAATTATTCAGTGAAGACGGGAAGGGGTGATTTCAACTGTTCCCGATTTTGTCAGTTATGTTTGTTCTGACACTCAAAAATATTTTCTGGTACATTACCGAGGATTACAGTACTTCAGTAATGCTAGACATTGATGTTTCTTACATTTTGCTGTATATAATATGCATGTAACGCAATTGTATTAACTTTTTTAAGTAAAGTAACATTTAAAATATCCCTGATTTTGGACGGTTGTCCCCCCATTTTCTTGTCTTTGTGTAGAATCCTGAACAAAAAAGTTGAGAATAGTGTGGAGGTCGGTAAGCCCTCTTCGAAGTTATCAGCATGTTATTTAAAAGAAACTGTCTTTCGGCTTTTCCCGGTTAGGGGTCGCCACAGCGTCTGCTAATGATTGGCAGTAGATTTTTACTTGCTGGCTTGCCGGGCCTAACGCACAACCTTCAACAAAGGAATGCCCATTGACGTATGTCAATACACAGAAGACGCTCTAACTGAGAATCAAACGTGCAACGTCTAACTGTGAGGCGACAACGCTACCGCAGCACCACCACCGCATAACCCACTCCTGGGTGTGGATAATGCTGGATTTACCCACGTTTGGTGTGGTTTGGTCATGAGGGCGAAGCCCGAGTGGCTAAACAAAGACAGCTGTGGGTAAATCCAGCATTACCCACACTCAGAAGTGGGTTATTGCTGTTATATAATGACATTATTTAAGGGAAAAAAAAACTTTTCTTAAATAATGGCATTGTATAATGCCTCCTTGCTGCCCTTCGCAGCTGTCTGGTATTCTGCAGCAGTTCTGATGTACTGCGCATGCTTATGCAGTACATCAGATCTGTGGGTGGAAGCAACGGAGAAAGCAAGATCTCTGTTGCTTTTTACAAAGTGTCTCGCTATGTTAAAGGAGTTTAACATAGACAGACAGCTTTAAAAAAAGCAACGAAGAAAGGAAGATCTTAGTTACTTTTTTTAAAGCTAACTCGCTATATTAAACTCCTTTAACATAGCGAGACAGTGTCTAAACAGCAACGGAGATCTTGCGTTCTCCGTTGCTGTAAAAAAAGACTTATACTAATAGAAAAAGTCCGGGCGACCAGACCTTTTTCCATTAGTATAAGTCTGATTTACAGCGTGCACGCTGACCAATCAGCGTGCACATTTTGGAATATTAATGGGGGGGTCGTTGTATAATAGCGTTTATTCACTGAACTCTAAAGCAAGAATACCAACTATCATGCATATGGTAAAAATGGACCAGAAATACCAGCGCTTGCTTCTTTGTATAATTGGTATTGGAAAAATCTTTGAACATAAGTTTAGTTATTTGTACGAAACCTGAAATACCACTAATGTTCAGTTCATACCCTAAAAATCCGACAGTAAAAAAAAGAAAATCAGCGATATTTTTCACGAGATGCGCAGTAGCAAGCCCTGTCCAAAACCCACCCCAGTGATATGTCATTCATGAATATGTATTCCCTCCGAAGCGCAATTACATGTAATATAACAATAAATAAAACAGTAAAACGTTGTCTTCAGAATCAGTTTAATTTATTAACAGTCACCACCTTGTTTGCCATGCAAGTGTCTACATGTTTTACAGCTTCTGGGCTTACATTTCTCTTCATTTCTACAATTTCAGTTATATACACTTTTACCTCACCTATAATTTATAAAACGGGTAACTCAGAATTATTAACTGCATGACATATATCTGTTTGTTTTTCCACAGTTAAAGCAACTTTTCTCAACAGTCTACCCAATATGTGATCACTTTGATGCCACAGACTATAATGTTTATCAAACAAAAAACATTAAGTCGGTAAGGGAAAGACGTATCCAGGTACAAGACTTTTAAGTTAAGAAAGCATTGTGGCAGATAAAGTCATCAGGCCTGAATTATGTTATAAACATCAAATTAAAAAAAAAATAGAAGAAGTTAATAACTATTTTGTTGGTACATTTAAAAAACAGATTTAAGCGTATGTTTAATGACTATTAAGTTAATTGGTCATGTGATATGTTGGATTTGGTACTTTAATATTGTAAGAACTATGTGTCTGTTTCTGATGAAGTTGTTGTGAGGTACGTTAAAAGAATGAAAGTTCTAAACAGAGTCCATTTTTACCTGGATACGTCTTTCCTGTAGACAGTTGCATGGCAAACAAGATGGTGACTGTTAATAAATTAAACTGATTCTTCTATCGTCTACAGTAAGGGTTTATAGTGCATTAACCTTTTGTGTTTTGGAAGTAGTATGTACATTTAATTTACGTTAATATTCTCACATCATGTATGCACATGCGATTACTTGAAGGCTAATTACATATGCAGACTGGGTTGTCAACTCAATTCGTGACACGCCCACTTCTGTGCAAAACAAACTGGTGAGGCCCTCAAGCAAAATATCGCCAAAAAATCTAACAGCACTTCTTAAAATAATAACAGCAGTGTAAGCGGTATACGGAGGTGTCGGCAAATGAACTAGTTAAGGTGGGGCTTCTATTTAAGAGGTATGGCGATCTCGCCGTAGGAGCGGATTAAGGCAGGGCTTGCAAATTGAAAGGGAGTGGTGGTGCTTCTTGTGGACCGAATTAAGGCAGGGCTTGCTATTACGCAATCCAGGGCAGACTCAAAATACTGCTTAATTATTGGCTCACTAAAGTGTTAACTTTTTATTTTTACCTTGTTAGCTTTATATTTTGCTTATCGTATTGCCTTTCTGTACTGTTTAAACATGTTTTTATTTCTATTTGTTAAACTAATGATGTTTGTCATAATAATTACTGTACTCCAATTACGTGGACTTTGCATCAGCTTTTCACTACTCTGCATTTTCTAAAAGTGCATTAATGTGTTAAATTTATTAAATCTATGACTGTCATGTTCCCTGCTGAGGTGAGGTACTAAATATCTGTAGCTGACTGTACCATTAAAATAACAAATAAATTGCGTGGTTTAGAGTCATCCTTTCTGGATAGGGCCTTTAGCTATAACAAAACAACTTAAAATATTTGTCATAAAAAATACTAGAAGCAACAGGCCACAGCTTATTGATGTAAAACCAATGATTTATTTCCACAACAGACAAATGGTGAGCGCTTTCGTGGACCAAGCCACTTCATCAGACTTTCATCAGTTACCAAAGTACACTTTTCAAAATAAGAACAACTTGAAAAGAATTTTGTGTGGACCTAGGGTATCACAGGGGACTGTACAGGCTTGTAATATAGATAAAGGTGGCACCCTACCCTGCAGTAGATGTAATTTTTGTAAATATATAGATGTGAGCGGGGAGTTTAAACATCCGGATATGAATAGAGTTTTTAAGTTTAGGCCTTCAGCTAATTGTAATAGCAACAACATTGTATATTTGGCCCACTGTTTGATCTGTATGTCATTCTATGTTGGGATGACAACCAGAAGGTTTATGGATCGAATGCGAGAGCATTTGTATGATATAGGTAGAGAGGTAGAGACCAATGCTTTAGCGAGGCACGTTAAGGCTCGTGGGGACACACATATATTTCTCTTTATGGTGATTGATAAAGTGATGGACAATTGTAGAGGGAGAGACATGAAATTGAAAGTTGAGACCAAAGAACTTGAATGGATTGTGAGACAAAGCCAGTACAGGGAAGGATCTCAATGATAAAATCAACATCAAACCTATTCTTTTAGGGAGGGATCTGCTTAAATGATTGTTTATAGGTATTAGGTTAGGTAATTTTTATGTATAGGTGTTTTAGCAGTATTTTATGTGTTTATGGATTTATATATATATATATATATATATATATATATATATATATATATATTATATGTTTATGGATGTGTATACATATTTCATATTTTGTATATGTATTTATATGATTTTATGTTTTATTTTGTGAAGGTGAACCATGTGCAAAATGTGTCTTTAATGATGCATGAGTGTCTGTGTGACTTTAATTGTAGGTGGAGTCCTTGCACCTTCTTAATTGATATAGAATGGTATCAAAGAGGGTTTTTTGATTTATTTCAGTGTGTGATGAAGTGGCTTGGTCCACGAAAGCGCTCACCATTTGTCTGTTGTGGAAATAAATTGTTGGTTTTACTTCAATAAGACGTGGCCTGTTGCTTCTAGTGTTTATTTTGACATTGGACTGGTTTTTGGAAGCACAGCTTACCTTTACCACTTATATTTTTGTTTCTGTTCAACTTAAAACATTTGGTGTTGCTCGGTGTGTACATTGAACCTAGTTAACCACTGTAGCTAGACAGCACTTGCATGTATGTGAGTTCAGTGCCATTTTGTGTAGTCAGTGTGAGTGTACACTTGAATGGAGAGGCACATGTGAGTGTGCTAAAACTAACAAGTCAGTCAGTAAGCATATGAAGTGTGAAGTATGAAATATATGTGCAAGTTACAGCTCCTGATTTGTGTTTGTAAAATAAATCTGTGTGTATAAATTGAACTAGCTGCTGCGTAGGTAAACACTCTTGTTCCCCAACAAACGTGAAGCAATAAAAATCTGTAAAAACACAGAAACAGGAGCAGAAGTAAGGAAATAAGCCAAAGTACAACAGTATGAAAAAACAAATTGTCCAAGTAATGTGGTCCAAGAATAAATCCAACAGATAAAATCCACAAGCGTTTATTTGATTATAACGGATGAGCGCTTTCACTATATTAGCTTCATCAGATCCAAGTAAAAAATACAACAATTAACCCTGTTTATATATAAAAGTCAAGGATTAATTAGCTAACTAACCAATCATAATGAATACATTAATTGAATTAAAAACTGCCTGTCTATTTAAAGAAACAACACTTATAGAGCTTTGATATATAACTTTCATAAACCTGAGAAACAAGTACTAATAAATATCAAATTGATATAAGCATTTACATGAATATAAAAAAATATATAAATACATAAATATATAAATACAAAATATAAAAAATAAATGAACATAAAAACAATATGTCAAAATGACATCCATGCATGCACAGAATATATCAATTATTTTATATATATTATTTTATATGTCTACACTGTCTCAAATTGGGTTTAATTGATGCCCTTTCATTTAGCCCTGATCCTCTGTCAGCTCTCAATAAAATAATCCAGCCACTTTCTTTTCCTTCAGTATATGACATAATATTGCCACCCCTTTTGTCTGGTATAATAACTTCTAACACCCTGAATAAAAATTCATGGTCAATGCCATGCTGGATAACATGTTTAGCCAGGGAATTATTTATAGTACCCTTCCTGATATGATATCTATGTTCTCTCATCCTATCTCGAAGTGGGCGGTTGGTCTTGCCCACATAGAAAGAGGAACAGATCTTACAGACAGCCAGATACACTACATGTGCAGTCATGCAATTCGCTTCAGCTTTCATATAGAATGTCTTACGTAAATCTGGATGAAAAAATTGTGTACTACTATCAATAAATGAACAAAAATTACAATGACCACAAGGTTTAGTACACCCTGCCATATTCAAACGTCTATCAGATTTAGGGTAACATAGTAGCCTTTTTAAGTTACTTTTATTCTTAAACAAAAAATGTGGTACATCCCCAACAATCCATTTAAGATCTTCATCAACTTGTAGAACGCTCCAATATTTATTAACAATCTCTCTGACCTCCAAGTGGTCAGATGAGAAAAACTTAGAAAACCTTACATGAGGCTCAACCCTTCTTTCTATAACTTCACTACTGGTACGAGCCGGTCCAAAATATGGCATTGCTGTTGTTGAGCGCAACTTATGTGCTTCTTCCAGATAATGGTTAACCTCTCCTATTTCATACCCTCTAACTAATAATCTATTCCTTAGACTTTCCAAATCATTCATGAACCCACTATCCATGGGATTTAATCTAGAGGCCCTAATGGCCTGTCCTTTCATGATGTTTCTAAATATAAAAGGTGGGTGCATACTGGATCTCAAAAGTAACATATTACAGTGACAAGGCTTTCGATAAACACCTGTATTTATGAGGCCACTAGGTAACATCTCAATATAAAAGATCTAAGAATTCAATTTTGTGTTTAGAGTATTGCATAGTAAATTTAAGGCATGTAGTTAGCTCGTTCATAATGGTATGCGTGGATTCCAACTCTACTCGAGTCCCCTTCCATAAAAGGAAAAGGTCATCCACAAACCGTCGGTAAAAAATTACATGTTTCTTAAACAACACCTCATGAAATAGTACATGCTCCTCCCAATATGCTAGAAACATATTGGCGTAGCTGTTCGCACATGGTGTGCCCATAGCTACGCCTTCACATTGTCTATAAATAACATCTTTAAACATAAAGATGTTATTTTCTAGAACCAATTCTAGAAAATGAACAATTAAATCTATCATGATTTCTGAGTGGTCACTATGTTGTCTGAGATATGCAGAGATATACATAAGTCCAAGTCCATTCGGAATGACTGTAAAAAGGGATTGAACATCAAGTGTAACAAATAGACAATCATTAATGGACCCATGCTGCTTAATACACTCATAAAGTTCAATCAAGAATTGTTTGGAGTCACGTAGCACAAAAGTGTTATTATTCAAGATGTGCCTGAGATGCTTTTCAATAAAGACCGATAAATGCTCAGTGACCCAACCTCTACCAGAGACAGTTGGTCTCATGGGTGGGTCAGTTAGGTCCTTATGTAACTTAGGTAGTCCATGTGTAATAGGAATAACAGGTGTCCGAATGGAAAGATAGTCAAACAAATCTTTCTACATTAAGTAACTTTTAAAAATATCCATTAAGACAGAACCTACATAACTAATTGTTTCTTGCACAGCAGTAATAGTAATGATTTTATAAAACTTGTCTTGTAACATAGTTACCATAGAGGTATCATAATGTATTGAATCCATGACCACAACTCCGCTGCCCTTATCAGCAGGTCTGATAGTAATTGTCGGGTCATCCTGTAATTTCTTAAGGCTAGATCTCTCCTTAAAGGTGAGATTATCATGCTTCTTAAACTTACTATTTTTCTTATTACTATAATAGTTATGTAATTCGTCCTCAGTTAATTTCAAAAAAGCCTCAACTAGAGGGTGATTTACAGGAACATACTCAAGTTCTTAAATACAAATCCATTATTCCCATTTACATCATTATGACATCCTTTATACATATATTTGAGCATCACACTCCTACAGAATAATTTAAGATCAGTTACAGTATCTATCAACCTACTCTGATTTTTAGGGATAAAATTTAACCCTTTACATTATGATTGGTTAGTTAGCTAATTAATCCTTGACTTTTGTATATAAACAGGGTTAATTGTTGTATTTTTTACTTGGATCTGATGAAGCTAATATAGTGAAAGCGCTCATCCGTTATAATCAAATAAACGTTTGTGGATTTTATCTGTTGGATTTATTCTTGGACCACATTACTTGGACAATTTGTTTTTTCATACTGTTTTACTTTGGCTTATTTCCTTACTTCTGCTCCTGTTTCCGTGTATTTACAGATTTTTATTGCTTCACGTTTGTTGGGGAACAAGAGCGTTTACCTGCGCAGCAGCTAGTTCAATTTATACATACACAGTTTTATTTTTATCTTGCTGCTAAACAGGAGTAAGGTTTTTTAATATGGCTGATATTGAGCTTGATTATGTGCCCAGAGGTGAAGACCGGGGGAAGGAGGCGCCCCAATTGAGGTTCCGCCAATATTTAAAAGGAACATTGAACTCTTCTTGGTATTTTGCGAATGATGCGTCTTTTAGTGACGCCACAGGAGCGACTATCGACATGGAAAGATTACACCAGCTACTAGACGAAACGGAGAAGGAATTTTTGAAGCTCAAGCATTTCCAAATGCAGAGGTTGTACTTTCAATTTTGTTTAGACCACAATATCATACCACGTGGACTTAGAGTGTTTACTATGCCCAGCCAAGGTCTTGAATATCCTGAGTTATTAGCGCAGTGGCAGCGCATCAATATAGAAATAAGTCGTAAGTATTTACAACTTCTTATTGACTTTTTCTGTCCAGAAGAAGCAAGACTTATTGACAGTATTAATGTCAAACAGCAACTGCTGTTTAAAGACTTTCCGGATAGTGTTGTTCAACCACTTTTTGAGAATTTGCTTGATTGTGTATCTGCTTATGAGCGTAAATTTCTACAACAAAAGAAACATAAAGTTACTCGGGACTTAAATGATTTTAAATTGGGCCATGTACTTACTTGGCCCAGATATGTTCACAATAATGTTATTGTTAATGGTAACACAAATAAGGAAGGAACACACAGTATTAATGAGTTTGGACAGAACTGTATTCAGAATTATACTGAACAACGAAGAGCTAATAAGCTAGCTATGTCTGATCCCATTATTGTGGGTAATGAACATGAAAATGCTGTCATTGTAGAACCTATTCAACCACAGAAATGTCTTGATAATGTTACAACAAGTGTGGTAGGGTTGATCAGTGAAAAAGTCTTAACTAATGGAATTGTTGCTGATAATTGTAATGATTCAACAGATGTTATACACATTATGCATCCTAGCATGCGTTCAGATATTAATCTTTATCCAGATGTGCATGTAGTTAAGAACAAGCCTGTGACAACTGATAAATCTGAGCCTGTAGTTAGACCCAAGACTAAGAATAATTTTACTGAACCCAATATAGACACTAATTTATCTTTTCCTTTGCCCGTACGAATGGAGAAAGGTCCGCGGAGATCACGCTCCATGAGTCGGGGCAGACAGAAAAAAAAATTGTCAGGGGAATCTTTGCAGCATCAAACCCTGAAGAAAATGTGGACAAACAATTATTAGTATACAATCTATCTAGTGTAATGTTAACACAAGATGATATTAGTTTATTAAGTAAAGGGTTAAATTTTATCCCTAAAAATCAGAGTAGGTTGATAGATACTATAACTGATCTTAAATTATTCTGTAGGAGTGTGATGCTCAAGTATATGGATAAAGGATGTCATAATGATGTAAATGGGAATAATGGATTTGTATTTAAGAACTTGAGTGAGTATGTTCCTGTATATCACCCTCTAGTTGAGGCTTTTTTGAAATTAACTGAGGACGAATTACATAACTATTATAGTAATAAGAAAAATAGTAAGTTTAAGAAGCATGATAATCTCACCTTTAAGGAGAGATCTAGCCTTAAGAAATTACAGGATGACCCGACTATTACTATCAGACCTGCTGATAAGGGCAGTGGAGTTGTGGTCATGGATTCAATACATTATGATACCTCTATGGTAACTATGTTACAAGACAAGTTTTATAAAATCATTACTATTACTGCTGTGCAAGAAACAATTAGTTATATAGGTTCTGTCTTATTGGATATTTTTAAAAGTAACTTAATAGAGAAAGATTTGTTTGACTATCTTTCCATTCGGACACCTGTTATTCCTGTTATACATGGACTACCTAAGTTACATAAGGACCTAACTGACCCACCCATGAGACCAACTGTCTCTGGTAGAGGTTGGGTCACTGAGCATTTATTGGTCTTTATTGAAAAGCATCTCAGGCACGTCTTGAATAATAACACTTTTGTGCTACTTGACTCCAAACAATTCTTGATTGAACTTTATGAGTGTATTAAGCAGCATGGTTCCATTAATGATTGTCTATTTGTTACACTTGATGTTCAATCCCTTTTTACAGTCATTCCGAATGGACTTGGACTTACGTATATCTCTGCATATCTCAGACAACATAGTAACCACTCAGAAATCATGATAGATTTAATTGTTCATTTTCTAGAATTGGTTCTAGAAAATAACATCTTTATGTTTAAAGATGTTATTTATAGACAATGTGAAGGCGTAGCTATGGGCACACCATGTGCGAACAGCTACGCCAATATGTTTCTAGCATATTGGGAGGAGCATGTACTATTTCATGAGGTGTTGTTTAAGAAACATGTAATTTTTTACCGACAGTTTGTGATTGACCTTTTCCTTTTATGGAAGGGGACTCAAGTAGAGTTGGAATCCATGCATACCATTATGAACGGGCTAACTACATGCCTTAAATTTACTATGCAATACTCTAAACACAAAATTGAATTCTTAGATCTTTATATTGAGAGGTTACCTAGTGGCCTCATAAATACAGGTGTTTATCGAAAGCCTTGTCACTGTAATATGTTACTTTTGAGATCTAGTATGCACCCACCTTTTATATTTAGAAACATGAAAGGACAGGCCATTAGGGCCTCTAGATTAAATCCCATGGATAGTGGGTTCATGAATGATTTGGAAAATCTAAGGAATAGATTATTAGTTAGAGGGTATGAAATAGGAGAGGTTAACCATTATCTGGAAGAAGCACATAAGTTGCGCTCAACAACAGCAATGCCATATTTTGGACCGGCTCGTATCAGTAGTGAAGTTATAGAAAGAAGGGTTGAGCCTCATGTAAGGTTTTCTACGTTTTTCTCATCTGACCACTTGGAGGTCAGGGAGATTGTTAATAAATATTGGAGCGTTCTACAAGTTGATGAAGATCTTAAATGGATTGTTGGGGATGTACCACATTGTTTGTTTAAGAATAAAAGTAACTTAAAAAGGCTACTATGTTACCCTAAATCTGATAGACGTTTGAATATGGCAGGGTGTACTAAACCTTGTGGTCATTGTAATTTATGCTCACTTATTGATAGTAGTACACAATTTTTTCATCCAGATTTACGTAAAACATTCTATATGAAAGCTGAAGCGAATTGCATGACTGCACATGTAGTCTATCTGGCTGTCTGTAAGATCTGTTCCTCTTTCTTTGTGGGCAAGACCAACCGCCCACTTCGAGATAGGATGAGAGAACTTAGATATCATGTCAGGAAGGATACTATACATAATGCCCTGGCTAAACATGTTATCCAGCATGGCATTGACCATGAATTTTTATTCAGGGTGTTAGAAGTTATTATACCAGACAAAAGGGGTGGCAATATTATGTCATATACTGAAGGAAAAGAAAGTGGCTGGATTATTTTATTGAGAGCTAACAGAGGATCAGGGCTGAATGAAAGGGCATCAATTAAACCCAATTTGAGACAGCTTAGACATATAAAATAATATATATAAAATAATTTATATATTCTGTGCATGCATGGGTGTCATTTTGACATATTGTTTTTATGTTCATTTATTTTTTATATTTTGTATTTGCTCTTATATGTATTTATATATTTATGTATTTATTTTTTATGTTCATGTAAATGCTTATATCAATTTGATATTTATTAGTACTTGTTTCTCAGGTTTATGAAAGTTATATATCAAAGCTCTATAAGTGTTGTTTCTTTAAATAGATAGGCAGTTTTTAATTCAATTAATCTATTCATTATGATTGGTTAGTTAGCTAATTAATCCTTGACTTTTATATATAAACAGGGTTAATTGTTGTATTTTTTACTTGGATCTGATGAAGCTAATATAGTGAAAGTGCTCATCCGTTCTAATCAAATAAACACTTGTGGATTTTATCTGTTGGATTTATTCTTGGACCACATTACTTGGACAATTTGTTTTTTTATACTGTTGTACTTTGGCTTATTTCCTTACTTCTGCTCCTGTTTCCATGTTTTTACAGATTTGTAAAATAAATGACTTGAATGCATTCAGTGCCTTAGTTTCTCATTTGAAGACACGAGGCATGCAACATGGTGTCAGAAGTGGGATGCAAAGCTGAAGCAGCTCGCAAACCATGTGGCATGCTGTAAGACATGGAACAATATTCAGGAGTGAACTCTTAAGTAGGTCAGATGTTATTCAAAGTTACTTAAATTCATTTCACATGATATTCAGTCACCAAACTTGTGGCATGACATTCATAGTGTTCAAAGTAATTACCGAGATATTCGAAATGATGCCCAAAATAGCGACATAATGATTAGTGTTTGAAATAATTCCAAAAGTATTTAAAATGTTTGAAAAGGCTAAAATGTCTTAATTTTTTCGCAATGTCCAACTTTTTCGCAGTAACTAAGACTTTTCAAAGTGTCTGGAGTGTTCGCGATATTTGCAGTGTTAAAGCATTTTCAGAGTGATTGTTGTGCATTTGAGCATAATTACAAGTATCAGGTCTATACTTGTTTGTAAAAGAAATTTGTTATGGCAGAGGGATTTCATTAACCTGAACCACTGGTGTTTGATAATAATATTGCTGAGAATTGATGAGTGTTTGAGCAACAATATGATATTTTCATTCAAGCTGCATTTTCTGATAAAGACGCACATACAGGAGTATTTATACTTCTCAATTTAGCTAGCTTAGAGGCCATTGAGCGAGAACTTTTATTCATGTGTGCAGGGGAGGGGGAGAGCCACCATACTGTGATACAGGCTGAAACACTCTTAAGATCCTGAATGCTTAAAATGTAAATTTAGAGAAATGTTTAACCCTCAAATGAATATTATAATTGAAAGGCACAAATTTACAGAAGAAATCAAAAGCCTGGTGAAACTACTGCAGCATATATTACTAACTTAAGAAACAAAGCAAAAACATGTAGATATAGTGATCTACTCGATAAGTAGATAAAAGATCATATTGTATGCTGTGTTGATGCAATGGGAAAGTTTTGCTTCGAGATAGTGAATTAACATTGAGCATAGCCATTGAGATTTGCCAAATACATGAGATTACAGAGAAGCATACAAATATGCGTACTAATAAGAAAAGCGTGTTTGTAGTATCCGGCACCGCTGCACACTGTCAGTGACAGAAGGTTAAGATAAGGAAGAAATATAAACTGAGAGGCAGTGCCCCACCTAACATCATTGTTAACTGTCACAATTGTGGAAGCAGTCACGAACCTAAATGGGAAAAATGTTAGCGTTTGGTCAGCAATGTCATGAATGTAAAAAGTGGGATAATTTCAGAAGGCTTTGCAACTCTATAAAGTCTCGCAAATTTATGCTAAAAGAGAGTATCCAAAGAAGCAAGTAGATCAGCTAGCAAGTAGATCATCTAGAGACTGTAGCAAACTCTGAGAACTGTGGGCAAATTTTCTATGTTGATGGTGTCTTGGTGATCAATGAAACAATTAGTAGACTATCAGTTGTCAGCAAAGAGTGAAATATTTTTTACTGTACAAATTAATGGGAAACCTGTAGAGCTTAAAATAGACAGTGGCTCTAAGTGCAATGTTATATCAGCACAAATGTTTGCTGAAGTAAAAGCTAGTGAGAAATTTGAGTCAGCAAAGTGTGCAAAACTAGTTGCTTATGGTGGTGAAGAGATTCACACTGATGGTGCAGTAGTTCTTTCATGCCACTCTGCTGGAAACGGCTATGACTTGCAAATTTATGTAGTCAAAAGACATGCAGTAACTGTTAAGCCTCAGACAGTCTGAGAATGAGACTGATTTCATTTAATAAAGGGGTTCACAGTATAAGTATGAATAGCAATGATAGTTTTACACAGAGTATTTTTAGTGAATATGCTGATATTCTCAAAGATGAGCTTGGTAAACTTCCAGTCACATATTCCATGAAGTTAAACCATGAAGTAAGTCCAGTTGTTAGACCAGCACAGAAGATTCCAGAAGCAGTGCAGAGTAAAGTAAAAGCAAAACTAGACAAAATGGTGAATTTAGGTGTTCTTACATTGGTAGAAGAACAGACTGAATGGATATCCTCCATGGTTGTAGCTCATAATAAAAGCTTAGATGATATTTAGATATGTATTGATCCAAGAGACTTAAACAAAGCACTTAAGCATCCTCATTATCCAATGTGTACAGTAGAAGAGGTAGCCACTGTCATGCCAGATTTCACTGTTTTTTCAGTCTTATGTGCAAAAAGCCCCTTTTGGCCAATTTTGTTGGATTGCAAATCATCATTGTTAACTACATTCAGTACACCATTTGGTAGATACAGATTTTTGAGAGTGCCATTTGGAATCAGTTCTGCCAGTAAGATATTTTAACGTGCCATGGAACAAATACTTTCTGGTTATCCATGTGCTATTATAGTAGATTGCATTATTGTTGAAGGCAGTGGCGAAGACAAACATGAAAGAAATCTCAATAAAGTTCTAGACAGTGCATGTGAAGTAAATCTTAAACAGAATCCTCAGAAATGCAATTCAAGCAGAACAAAATTACTTATGTGTGACATTTGTTTACCAGTTCTGGCTTGCAACCAGATCCGTCTAAGCAAACAGCAATTGTTGAAATGCCTGTTCCAGAGAATGTCACATCTTTACAATGTTTTCTAGGTATGGTCAATTGTTTAAGAAAGTTCATCCCAGACTTGAGTGAGCTTTCTGCACCATTACATGAGTTTACACGGAAAAATGTAAACTGGTCCTGGTTGGAACAACAGCAAAGAGCATTTGATATTTTGAAGAAGAAAATTGACAGTCCACCCACATTGAGATATTATGATGGTCACAAACCTGTAACTCTTTCTTGTGATGCTTCAAGGTACAGCCTTGGTACAGCTTGTCTTCAAGAAGGCATACTTGGTGCTTATGCATTAAGAACTTTAACTCAGAGATGCACAGATAAAGAACTGTTGTCAGTAGTGTTTGCATGTTCAAAATTCAATGATTACAGTTATGGCAGACCTATCCAAATAGACTGCTCTCCAACCACTATTGACAATTTTGGAAAAGCCAATGAATACAGCCCCAGCTCAATTGCAGTTCATGATGTTAAAATAGCAAAAGTACAATTTCAGTATTGTTTGCAAAAAGGACAAACACATATACCTTGCTTATGCATTGTCTCGTGCACCCAGACAAATGACAGGGCAGCATGAAAATGCAACAGCAGACTTTGAGGTCATGGAAGTCAAGAAATTTGTCGTCATCACACCTTGATGAACTAAGAAATCACTCAGCTTCAGACCCAATTCTCCAGAAGCTGAAAATATTAGTCAAGGATGGCCTGCACAACAAACCATTTTACCACTTGACATTCAGCAGTATTTTCCTTACAGAGACAGTCACATAATGGAAGATGGAATCATTATGAAAGGTCCAAAAGTGGTAATTCATAAAGCATTATAACAGGAATATATCAAAATTTTGCATCGTGGTCATCCTGGTACTAATTCAACCAAAAGAAGGGCAAAAGGCATTGTATTCTGACCTTCTATGTCCAATGATATAGAGAAGGAAATTGTAGCATGTTCAGTTTGTAACAGCAGCAAACCAAATCAGGAAAAAGAACCGCTACAGCTACACCATATTCCTGAATTATTTTGGTCGACAATTCCTACAGATATTTTCGAATGGGAATGGTCAACATTAATTAGTGTCAGTAGACTCTTACACAAATTGGTTTGAAATTGACTGACTTCCTAACTTGACATTCAGCAGTCAGTACGAAATAGAAGAGATATTTTTCTGTCCGTAGTAGTCCACACAAAGTCACGTCTGACAATTGTGCATAGTTTACAAGTCAGCAGTTCAAGAAAATTTGCTGAGTCTTGGGACTCTGTTCATATTATCAGTAGTCCTGAATATCCACAAGTCAATGGTTTAGCTGAAAGTGGAGTTCAGAGTACAAAGCATTTGGAGAAATCCGAGAGAGATTATACTGATGGTTTCCTTAACTTTCTCAATCTCAGAAACATTCCTTGAGACAACTTTTCTTGGTTCATCTGCTCAGAGATGGATGTCCAGACAGACTTGAACAACTCTTCCAATCAGTAAACAATTGTTAGTACCCAACACAAAAAAAAAAAAAAAAAAAAAAACAATAGAGTTGCAAGACTCAACTTTCGAAAAAACCTCAGTCACAAAAGTTGTAGTATGATAAGACCAGTAAATCCCTTCGACCATTACTACAAGGATATACAAAATCCCCAATTAGGGAGAAAGATGATGAAGTCTCCTTATTCACATGTATCCCAAATTCTGAAGGGATTAACATGGGTGAAGTGTTATCTGACCTGTTATGGGAAAATTTCATCTGTATGCTACTTGAGATCGTATTGGAGTATAACATTTTTGTGTTTGGGAATGCATGCTGTTGGCAGATATCAGGAGTAGTGATGGGCACTAGTTGTGCCAATTCCTATGCAAATTTGATGATGGCTGAGTGGGAACTTCATTATATCCTTGGTATAGATAATCCTCATTTGCAATTTTATCGACACTTTGTCAATGACCTCTTCCCTGTGTGGGATGGGAGAGAGGGTGAGTTGATGAATTTTGTCTAGAAACTAAATTAAACCGGTACTTTTTTGAAATTTACTATGAGGAAAGCAGTGGAATCTATTGATTTTTTTGGATCTCACTGTATTTAAGAAAAATTACATCTTGTCCACCAAATTGCATAGGAAGGTGTGCTACTGTCCAGCATTTTTACATAGAAACAGCATGCACCCACAACATATCTTTAGTTATATAGTTCAAGGCCAAGCCATAAGAATTTCTCGATTATCATGTGATGAGGAAGTCTTTAAGCATGGAGAGATTGTTACATGAATTTGGAGGAAGGGGATATAGAAAAAAAATGAGATAATATGGGCCTGTTCTAGGGTGGCCTGAGAAAGAACAGGGAAAGCTGGACCCTATTTTAGTAACTCATTTAGAGATAAAACTGTTAAAACGCCTATTCAAACACAGGTTGCAATTGTGTTATCTTATACACAAGATGTTAGTAATGCTAAGGAGATTGTTAGGAATAATTGACACATTTTGCTTATTGATGAACAAACTTCAGAACTGATAGGATCACAACCCAAATTTGTTCATAAAAATAGGAAAAGTCTGAAACAATATTTATGCTATCCCAAAATTCATACTTTTTCCCCGATGACATCGTCTGGGACTAATAAATGTGACATCTGTGCCCAATGTGAAGATTTAGATGAATCTAGATTTTTTAAACATCCAGGCATGGGACGGCTGTGGCATTTTCGTGCCACAGCTGACTGTAACACTAAAAACTTGGTTTATGTTACTCATTGTATAAGATGTTTCAGGTTCTACATAGGAAAAACTAATAGACATCTTAGGGAACTTATTAGGGATCATGTTTATTGTAGGAGAAAAAGGCTATGATTACAGTGCCTTGGCTAAACACACAATGTTTACTAATCAAAAACATACATTTTTGTTTCAAGCATTACATGTACTGCATGAAAATGTTGGACAGAGAGATATAGCCAATATGACTGAAACCATTGAGTTACGATGGATTTTGAGACTAGGGGAGCACAGAGGCTATGGATTAAATGTCAATGTTCCACTCAAACTAGTGCTGAAAAAGAATAAATAAGAAGAATTATAGCAACAGTATGAATTAAATTTATAGTTAGAAGTTTTATACAATTTTTTATAGAACTGCATATAAGTATGAAAGTTTTTGATGATTTTTGTATTTTGTATGCATTTGTTACTCTATGTATATTTTTATTTGTATGTCTTTTAAAATAGTTATTGGTTGTTGTATTGTTAGTTTTGGAGGGCTTTTTTTTGCATTGTGATTTGTTGATTTGTATATTTCACATCTTTCACTATTTAAACCTTTTGTATATGCTAAAGTAGTTGTCTGAAGAAGCAATATTGACTATTGCGAAAGCGATCACATCTTTTTATTAAATCGTGATTTATTATAATTATGTGTGTTATCTTTCTGCCTAATTGGAGATTTTGTATATTTTTGTATTTTGCTGCTTTGACAGTGATCTGCTGCTGAGATTTAGTTTGTTCAGTACTACAAAGAGCTAACATCCAAAGGGTATGACTGAATCGGAATTGTGAAGAACATTTGTGAACAAATGAGATCTTACAATCTGAATGAATGGATTACAGAAGGAATCGTAGATGTGTTACCTGTCTCGGAAACAGTGCCGCAGCAGATTGCCTATGCCAACAACTTTAATTTCCAGACTGACTCGTCAACTGTTTGAATTCAGAAGGACAGTGTGCGTTCTTCAAACAACATTGATGTAAACCCAGTTTTGAAAGAATCCCAAGAGACTGTACCTATTGCTAAACCCAGTCAGAATTTCTATGTATCCAGACCGGGTAGATCTTGGACTTGCAGTCAGTTTTGCTTTGTTGAAATGATGTCAAGCTCTTAAATATGCCTTTGTGCTTATATTTTGCAATGTCAAACAAACTTAAAGAGGGAGGATGTAGATGAGTATGTATATTGAACCTAGTCAGCCACTGTAGCTAGACAGCATGTGCATTTAAGTTACTGAGCATGTGTAAGAGAGTGCCATTTTGTGTAGTCAGTGTCACTGTAACCTTGAATGGAGATGCACATGTGAGTGTGTTAAAAGTAACAAGTCTGGTAGTAACCGTATGAAGTTTCAGGTATATGTACAAGTTACAGCTCCTGATGTGCATTTGTATAATAAATTACGTGAATGCATTCCTTGCCTCAGTGTCTTATTTGAATATATGAAACATGTGACAGTTGAGATGATCTTAAAGGAAATTATAAAGTCACTAAAGTGTAAAACAGGCACTTTTGTGTTCTAAACATTTTTCAGTTTGGTATGAGGTGTACAGCTGTTTTAAACAGTTTAGTAGTGGAAAGTTCCCCCCGTTTCAATTTAGGGGCTATAGAATGTTTCTGTTGGTTCATCTGAAATGTCTTTTTATTGTTAGTTCTTCAGTGATGTATCCATTCAAGGGTTACTATAGCAATAACCCACAGCTGGGTGTGGGTAATGCTGAACTTAACCACAGTTGGCATGATCTGGTCACAAAGGCGAAGCCAGAGAGACCAAATAAAGCCAACCATGGGTAAATCCAGCATTACCCACACCCAGACATGGGTTATTGCTATTATACAATGATGTTATGTAAAAAAAAAGGGACATTACTTTTCTTAAATAATGTGCTTGTTTAATGGTGCATTGCTGCTCTTCTGCCTTTTTCCCCAATATCTTAGGGCTTTTCTGATTACTGCATTTGCATATGGGACTTTCATTCCCACACTTGCGTAGTACATCACTGCTGTGTAAAGGAAGCAATAAAGAAAGGGAGATCTCTGTTGAGTTTTTTGTTGTTTTTAATTAAAAAAATAAATCTGGAGACTTTCAACATTCGGGAGAGATGGGGCAGATAAAATAAAAGTATAATATGATACCTATTTCTAGTTTTGCATGATGTACCTGATTATCCTTTTATTTTTCCTTGTCCCATTTCTTTTCTTTTAAGTCTCCAGTCTTTTTTAAATTTATTTGAAAAAAAAGAAAGTAAAGTAAAAATTTTAAAGCATACATTAATGGAAGAAAGTCCGGGTGACTGGACACTTTTTTTACATTGGTATATGCTCGATTTGCAATGGGCATGCTAGTTGGGCTGACCAATCAGCATTCTTGTTTTTGAATGTTAATGGCCAGCCATTATATAATAGACAAGTTTAGGGGCTATCATAAGCTCATAGTTGTTTACTAAGATAACAACCACAAAGGCCTTTTTAAGCCTAGCCATTCATCCCAAATCTCTGACAAGTTCTGATACCATTGATAAGTGTAAGCAGGGGCTTGGGAGATGAAACCTTTACAAGCTAAGGCCTTGAAGATAAACCCATTCCAGCTTGCCTGTGTCCATTAGAGACATAGGTGGCAAACCAGGGATGAATTTCCTGTTCCCCATCCAATTGTCCAAGTTACACTTGAATTTGGTTAGGGAGAAACACTGCTTCACATGGATGGGGAGCATGTTCCAGAGACTGGGTAATCTCTGGGATACATACCTGTCTGTCTAGCAGGTCCTATTTATATCGCAAGCAAGGTTTAAGTCTTTAGAATGGGTAATTCTGGTGCTGTTTGTTTTGCGGATATTCAGGAGGTCCATCAGAGTGGGGTCTGACAATGCCCTGTATGTTAGCCATCAATCTCCACTCAAAAGCCTGTAGGAGAGAGAATGCAGGGATAGAGCCTTGAGGCAGTCTGCATAGGACATTTTACTTAAGCCCTGTATTCTTTTAGTGAGGAACCTCTCTGGGCATTCCAATTGTAGGATATGCCTGGTTAGGTACATACCAAAGGGGTCATTGTACTCAATGATAGGTCTGATGAATGTCGAATACAGTGGAACAATGACTTTCTTGGACTTAGATGTCATACCTTTGTTTATAAGTTGCACAACATAGAATGATTTCCTCACTACTGTAGACAAGTGATAGTCAAAGTGTAGATTATAATCTGTGTGTGTCCCTAAGTCCTTGACTGCTGGGTTAACTCAAAGGGGCGTGTGACTTCCTGAAGGATACTATTATACATTTCTTGGCATTTAGTTTTAGTACATGGCTCTGACACCAATCATTTTTCTGTGTCAGCCCCTCCGGGAGAACATTTGGGTCAGTGTGGAATTAATTTACAGCTCCTAATTTGTAGTCATCTGCAAATGTCAGCCAGAGACCACTGACATTGGCCTTGACTTCAGAGAAGTAAATGCCAAAAAGGAGTAGTCCAAGGACTCATCCTTGAGGGACTCCACTTGTGACTGGCCTCTTTGTAAAAGTGGACTCCCCAATTCTAACTTCCTGGGTCCTGTCTGTGAGCCAGTTGGCTATCCACCAGATGACATATGAGTTTGTCCCTAACCTCTTGAGTTTGTCAACAATGCCTGAGTGGGGTATTGTGTCAAATGCCTTGGCCAGGTCAAGGTAAGCAGTGTGAACCATTTTGCCCTCATCCATTGCTTTGGTGGCCTTCTCAAAGAAGTCCACCAACTTGAGTAGGCATGATCTGCCTTGATGAAACTAAACCAAATTGGGTTTGGTCCAGTGACTGGAGGTTTACTATATCACTGTTGATCATTTCCATGATAATTCTTTCCATGGCTTTACATATAAGATCAGTAAGACATATGGGTCTCTAGTTTCCAGTGTCTATAGATGGACCACCTTTGTGCAGAGGGATGACTGTTGCTGTTCTCCATTTATGAGGCATGAAGTCTGTTTGGGCTGTAGTTAAATAGCAATTCCAGAGGCTGTGATAGGTTATGTTTCATGCTATTTAGAAGGCATCCTGGGATATTGTCTGACCTCATTGATGCAGTGTTCTCACCCTTAGAGATCACATTAAGGACCTCTTCCCTAGTAATAGCAGGGAGAGTTATATCTGTTCCCTAGTAATAAATAGCAGTGAGAGTTATATTTGATGGTATTTCCTGAGGGAAGTTTGAGGGGGAGAGAGGGGTGAAGTTGGAGCTGAATTTATTGGCCAGTAGGTTTCCTATATCTTCTGGCTCAGTATAGGTGGCTCCATTTACAATGAGCACTGCACACAATTGTGTATTGCCTTTGAGGTTGTGGATGTAGCTAAAGAATGCCTTGTGGTTGTCCTTGGCCTGGGAGGCCAAATTCCCATCAAATTTAGCTTTGGTAAACTTTATTTGTCCTATGAGATGTTGGTTTAGGTTAAGAGTGCTTTTATCCTGCTAGGTGCCGCATCTCCTAATTTTTGCCATGATTTTTTTCCTTCTGTTATACAGCCTATTGATTTTGTGATTCCACCAAGGTAGCTTGTTTTTTGAGTTAGTTCTGTACTTCTTCCTGGTGGGTACAGCTGCCTTTATGCAGCTATTAACATGCTTATACAGGGTTTTTCTGAACAGTTCTGCATAGGCAACAGTGTTCTCAGGATTTATGGGGGCTTGAAAATTTGCCAGGTTATCTCTTAATAGCAGGAGGTTAGCCAGATTTAGCTGGGGGTCCAAGTTTTATTTTTACTTCAAAGAAGACCATTTTGTGGTGTGACCTTACCAGGGAAGACATTGCAGTAGGGGGTGTGCAGCACTCTCCCATATTAGTGAGGACCAGATCCAGTTTGGCTGCACACTGGTTGGTGTATTGACTGTCTGACTCAGGGAGTTTGTGTTTACAAAATCCAGTAAACATGAGACAATTTTTGCATTGCCTCTGGATGCCCATATCCATCAGGCTGGTAACAGAGATAGTGGGAAAGTTTATATCCATCACAACAGACCCTTTTTACTGATTAGATAGCGGGAGTGAGAATATAAAACAATATCACAAGAATTCTGTTTGCAACTCTGGGGACAGTGCTTGTTACTGTAAACTAGTTATCTTGTGTGTAACTTGGTATTGCAGAAATTTCAGTCCTGCTTTTACAGAAAAAATGTAACTGAAGGTGTCTGACTCTGTACAAGGCACGGCCAAACACTTGAGGGGGACACTAATCCACAGACCCTGAAAATTTAAGGGTGAAGTATTTAGGCAGATATTCTGAAGTTGATTTAGTTGTAAGAGTTCTAATTTGCCAAATTTGGCTCTTACTTTATCACTTTAGTTAGATGTTTTAATTTGATAACTGTAAACAGACTGATCCATGTGATTGCAATAACCTTCAGTGGTCCCAGAATGAATTTAAAGGAACTAGTTAATATGTGCATCATTTACAAAGAGCCAAACTGATAAAATTATTAAGCTAAAACTTGTCCTGATGTAAACAATGAGAAGTACTATGGTATTAAAGATAGCACTGACAGAGTAATAAGATGAATGAAGATTATATGTTGTGAATGACAATATGTGATGCTTGTTTTTCAGTACCACGAGATTATTTAATTCTTTCATATTATAGCCCAGTTATCACCAGTTTTGGGGCTGGTGATTCCAAATAAAGGGATAAGAGTTGTAGGAAGCTATTGTTTGGATGGGGCTAACTGGAATGAGCGGGGCTGTATTATGGCCGGAACAACTTTTAGCATGATTGCCATTTTACATAAATAAACTGGCTATACACTTTTACACATGTTAAAAGTATTCTAGAAGTAGTCTTTCTCATTTGTATAAATGCTAGTGCTCAATTCAGAAGTTCATTCAGACATAATGTGGTAGTTTTTAGCTGTTACATTGACAATGCACACCTTGGGTGTGTGACTGGGAGCAGATAAGAGCAAATAACTGCCAGTGTTTATTGCACACGGACACATATGCTAACCTGGCCAAGCCAAATCAGCTGCTGTTTAACTGTAATCAGATGGCACCACAGGTCAGTTACTTTCCACCACAAGTTGTTTGTTTATCCACCAGTTGCAGCCATCTTATTGAATATACACACCTCTGATGTCTGACTATAATCAAACATGACATATTTTTGCTTGTTTCACTCCAGCACACACTAGTCCTGCCAGGCTAAATTTTAAATGTAATCAAATGACAGTGTAGGGGATTTTCAACCACTAGTTGCTTCTGTGCCCACTACCAGTTGTATCCACTTTATTGGGCACACCTTAGATGTTTGATTATTTCAGCTCATAGCTGTCACCCATGGACAGTATAACCCATTCCAAATCCAGTACATACACACACACACTAATCACTTTCTCTTTATTCTGTACACCTCAGATTCCTAATTGTAGTGACATTAATTTATAACTGTAATTAATTCACTGCATGCACACACACAAAATCATGTCTGCAGCCAATTAATTGACGGCACACACCTCAGATGTCTCACTGTGATAAAAGAAAAAATAATTAAATAATGGTTGCAATAATCTATTTCAGCTTAATTCTGTCTGAAGTAGTTTTCCTGTATTTAATTGTGACACTTTTAGTTAGTTGCCTTGCAAGGAGACATTCTTTTTGCTTCATTTACATGTTTAACTTCTTCAAACATAACTAGGGTACATGTCAGTTTTTTGTCTTTTAATGTAAAAATCTCTGTTTTTGACATAATAAAAAGACTGTGTAGTCAACTCTGAACCTATTTCCAGCATTTAATTCTAGGTAACCAACATCTTAAGTTTATTAAAGTTTTGTTTTTAAACTTGAGTTTTGTTGCCAATTTTTCCTTTTTTTGTCTGTTTTGCTTGGTGCACTCACTCTTTGTTTGGGTAGAGGATAACGGGACAGCCTTCTTCACTGAACAAAAGAAGTCCCCTTCCAATGCTTACAGCTTATATAAATGCTGCTGCCAACTACATCTACATTTCTTACGATACTGTTTTATGCATTTCTTTCACAGGACAATCCTGGACTCTGTTGAATAAGATTATGTTACTTGGTGTAATGTAACAACCTCCCCATCTAAGTCTGACCCTCCATTGTGAAAACACACTTGGCATTTACAAGTAAAGACTAAATATGCTCCTCAGTTATGTAGAAGAAAGCATTCTTAATACATGGCTACCAATAATATTACCTCAAGGATATATCATATTATTAACATTCTGTTTCTTTATCCCTAAAATGTAAATAACTTATAAAAAGTAAAAAAAAAAAAAGTAAACTAGAGACCAGTTGGCATAATGGTTAAGGTATTTCCCTCCAATTGCTTTGATCCTGACCTCTGGTCAATGCATGTTTGGAGTTTGCATGTTCTCCCTGTGTCTCTATGGGTTCCTCCTACCTCCGAAAAACATCTGATTGTTTCCTTCTCAAACTCATTAATGAATGGAGCTGTGGGCAGCAGCTCAGATTCTACATGATGCCCTATAGGGGGAAGTATTGCATAGACCATCCGCTTTGGACATCTACTGTGGTGTGCAGTATTCTCAAGATAGGAGAACATGGATCACAGACTATGCTCCATAGCAAGGCTAACCACTTGGTGTAAAATATGGCTCTAGATGATTCAGTCATGTTGATTAATGTTGCCAAATGGCATGGGTAGCTACCGGTGATAAGTGGGTTGAGGACCCGGTCTACTCTGACCTATGTCAGGGATCCATGCTAATGGTGAGAGGGGAGTATGTGCCCCTATTGGCCATTGTATGCCTGCCATAAAAGCCCAGCAGACCTGAGCCAATAAGCTATTGGCCAGCCAGTGTCCAGCTTCCCAGCATGGGTTACCTGGGACAGCTCTGTTGAATGAGAACTAGATGTAAACCAATCAACCTGCCAAACGTGAACTAAGAATTGCTACACTGAATGTAGGTTCACTGAGCTTGGAAGTGGATGATACAGAGGAGGCTGGACATCCTATGTATCCAAGAGACAAGATGGAAGGGCAGTACAGCACAGCCACTTCACTTATGATCCAGACTCTGTTATTCTGGAGAATGATAGGCTAGAAATGGCATCGGAATTGTGTTGAGAGAAAAGTTTCAGAAGGCAGTAAGGGATGACATCAGAATTAGTGACAGAGTCATGGCAATCAGACTCCACTGTAATGATAGGATAGTATTTGTAATCTCAGCCTGTGCCCCACAGCAGGGTTGCAACAGTAACAAAATGAGTGTATTCATACAGCAGTTGCAGGACCTACTGGATAAAGTAGGACAACATGAATTTGTGTTGATAATGGAGAACTTGAATGAACATATCAGGACAGACATAACAGGATATGAGGATTGCTTAGGTCCAGATCGGTGGAGCAACAGGAATAAAGAAGGAGAGGCCATTCTAGACTTGCAAATCTGAAAAATGTCTTGATAGTAGTAGTGGTTCAGAAGATCACATACAAGAGTGGCCAACATGCAACTCAGGTAGACTTCCTCATAATAAGGAATGGGCACTGGAGTATAGAATCAGTTGTTGCAAAGTCATTCCCAGTGAAACAGTCAGCCCACAGCATAAACCACTAGTTGCCACAATAAGCTGCAAGCAGTGGTCAGAGAAGGCTTTAAGATCAGCAGAGACCAGGCTGAAGACCTAGCAGTTGAGAGAAAGCACAACAGTTCAAGGAATTACTCTTGGCTTTAGCACCTCAAGAAGAAGAGGAAATAGGTGGAGCTAAAGAAAAATGTGTGAGGACTACAGAATAAATATGTGGCCAAGCCAGGTATGGAAATAAGGTATGTAAGGAAAGCTGGTAGTGGAATGCAGAAGTCCAGGAAGTCATCAAAAGAAAGAAGGTGTGCAGGAAAATGTGGGAGAAAAAAGATGGACCAGGCTATGAAGGAATTCTGGTTAGCTAACAAAGAAGCTAAGGAGAAGTTGCAATAGCAAAGAATTGGGTATCAGAGGCACTCTACCAGCTTCTTGAAAGTGACACAAAAAAAATTATATCAGGTTGCAAGGCAAAGACAGAAAGATAAAGAAGATAGTTATAAGGAATGTCAGCAACACCCTGCTCACCATTCCACGGGACATTAAAGGCAGATGGAAAGAGTACTTCCAGCAGCTTCTAAATGAAGAAAACCCACAGAAGTTGTGCTGCCCCAACCACAGCCTACAATGAGTAGAAGCAGAGCACACCCTAGAGGAAGAAAGAAAAGCACTGAGGAAAACGAAGTCAGGGAAACAGCAGGCTCAGATGAGGTCAAAGCCGATATCATAAAGATACTGAGAGAGACAGGGAGAAATGGCTCCTGAGGGTACTCATAGCAGTGTGGAGAGAAAGTCATATACCACATGACTGGGGAATAAGCATACTTGTGCCAGTGCACAAGAACAAAGGGGACATCCACAACTCTGGGCAGTACGGAGGTATCCAACTCCTGTCACATTGCATGAAATTTCTGGAGAGGGTGATTGATAAATGAATATGCAGAATAGTAGAAAGTAAGATGGGAGATAAGCAGTTCAGATCAGGATGCAGCACAACTGACCCAATATTTGCAGTGAGACAGATAGTTGAGAAGAAGCCAAAGATGAGGAACAAGTCCAGCTGGGCATTCCTAGACTTAGTGAAAGCATATGACAAGGTCCCAAGTAAGCTGATTTGGGCAGCACTGCAGTGGTTCAGAGTCCCAGAAACATTGGTAGAATTAGTGCAGGCTGTGTACAAGGGTTGAGTCTCACAGAGGGGTTTCCAGTGGGACTGAGTGTACATCAGAGTTCAGCTCTGTGCCCACCACTATTCATAATGATGATGGACTACATCAGCAATCATGTTGGAAGGAACAAATCAACAAAGTTGCTGTATGCAAACCATGTGGCATTACAGACAGACTCTGAGCAAGAATTTCAGCAAAGGACAGGGAAATAGAATGCAAAACTGAAGGCACGTTGTACGAAACTAAGTACAGATAAGACAGTGGTAGTGGCAGGAAATTGAAATCGAAAGAAGCTGAGACTTAAGATAGAAGGGAAGATAGTGGTTCAAGTATCTGGGAGGGGTGGTTGAGGAGAAGGGAAGTCTGAATGAAGAGGTCAAAGCTAGAATCATAGCGTCTGCAGCCAAGTGGCATAGAGCATCAGGTGTAGCAGATAAGGAAGCTAGAGGTGATGGAAATGAAGTGCCTGAGATGGGTGGTAGGATGTACACTGAGGGACGGACAAAGAAATGAGGCCATAACAGCAGAAACCAAAGTAGCTCCAATAGCAAAAAAAGATCAAAGAAAACATTATGGTGGTTTGAGCACATGCAGAAAAAGCAGAAGACAATTTGGTGAAGAAGACTTGGGACAGACGGGAAGAAGGTTAAAGGGAACAAGGCCATCTAGCAAAGAAGTGAAAGGATTATGTGATCGAAGCTCTGCGACAGTCAGGCAAGAGTGTCAAAGAAGGAAGGAGTGTAGCATTGAATCGACTGAGATGGCGACAGTTAACACAACACCCCCAACCCCATGTAGAAAGTGGGAAAAAGGAGGTTGATGATGATGATTATAAAAAATAAAATGACACGTGTGTGTGTGTGTGTGTGTGTGTATCTATATCTGTCTATATATACACACACACACACACACACACACACACACACACACACATAGTAAGCACCTCATCCTAGTAATTTTAAGTACTCCAAAACTGAATATGATAATATGGTAAGGTGAATAAGTGCAAAAAAGTAAATAAAGTATCCTCTGTATGCTTGAGACACCATCAAAAGTATACATTTTAAGCACTCAGGTAAAATGCAGAATTATTATGCTGTACAGTTATGTCTGCAGTCAAAAATATATTACTCTTACAGTTCTCTCCTACATTAAAGTCTGCAGATTTTTATGAAAAACACTTCAATGAAACCCATAATCACATCAACTTTTAGCTTACAACTCCGCTGGCAATCTTAAAATGTGTGTGTGTGTGTGTGTGTGTGTGTGTGTGTGTGTGTGTGTGTGTGTGTGTGTGTGTGTGTATGTCTGTATAGACACACACACAAACACTCTGAATATGTTTCATAAGAAGATGTTTTAATGGCTTTTTGATTTATTTTCTGCTTATAAGTGCACCAGTACAAATTACTGAAAAAATGAAGTTTGTCTGATATAAAAAGCAGATGGCTGAAACTACTGCCATTATAAGACATCTAGTACCCCTTAAATCCCCCCCCCACACACACACACACTTTTCCATCATTTGTGATACTTAAAAAATGGTTGGAGCATAGCAGCCCTGTTTTTAGCATGTGAACATTTTATTCATTTTAGTAATTCCACACTCTTATTAAACTTGAACTGGTATGACAACTTGGGGGGAAGGTGTATAAGGAGTGGCAGCCCTGCTTAGATACAGTACCATTTAAATTATTTACACTGTACTTTAAATAAGCATTATAGCAGGGGGTTATGGATCATCATTTTTATTACTGTAGCCAGTATTCACAAAAATAATGTAGTGAGCCACAGTTGTGATACATTGCTTAATGTACATGTCAAACAAACTGTACCATAGTATGCAGCAGTAATAAAACATTGCCTAATTCAAGCATTACTAAGCATGTCAGAGTGAAAGGTGAGGTGTATAGAGAAGGAAAAATTATACGTGTGTTGTATTTCATTTTTAATATACTTTCATGATGAAATGGATTCCTGAATATTTTCAGTATGCATCTGATGATTTGCTTCCTGGCTAATATTATAGTAATTGCTGGCAGGGAAGAAATGTAAAAATATTTGTTCTCTGTAGAAAGTTCTACTCTGGAATTCAGAATGCATGCCTAATATGGAAAGTCATAAAAAAGTAGTCAGGAGATCTTTAGCAAGATTAATGTTGTAGTGTTTACTTTTCTTTTGGTCAGTGTTCTATGATAGTTACAATAATTATGAATTTAAGAAAGAAAGTAAAAAAAATGCCATTATTCTGTAGTTCAAGGAGACAGGATCTTGATTTCCTAGTCACCCATATTCACGTTTCTCTTTGCAATAAAGGAGATTATTATTCCCTGCTGGACTGTGTCATGTGAAAGTTATTGGGTTCCTTAACAGTTTGGTGCCATGCCTACTCAGATTTGTGTTCTACTGCATTAGAAATTGCCAGTGGCCCCTATAAGATACAGTATCAATATGCAGATTTACAAATCTCAAGAGTCTAAAGTCTCTATGGGTAAGCTTTCCTAAAACTTGTTTTGATTGTATGTAAGTGGTTAAATTGAATGCTGTGGGAAATTGGATGCAGTACACTAACAGCATTAAGTTATGTAGTTGTGAATTAGTGGGGTCTACTCAATATACACAAGGGCAGAGTATCTTTGTCACAAAACTGAGCATACTTCTTGGGAGTGAGAGCAGGTTCTAATCAAATGTAAAGAAAAGGAACAGAGAGGATTCCTTCAGTGACCCTAATTATAGTTGCATATCTATCCCTTTGGTATAAGAGTGGGGTTTTATAATGGGCACCAGTGCAAGTGGTTTAAAAGAGTCAGACTATGGGACTCCAGGGTGGTATATGTTTAATAAGTATGGAAGAGACAACTGTAGTTATTTGGTAAAAATGATAGCACTTTACAGTTTCCAGAAAAAGGTACTTTTGATAAGAAAATTTAAGAAAATCTCAAAAATAAACTGAAACAAAAGGGTAATAAGGCACCAGCCTTTGCTGGTCAGCTTTTAATGACTGGCAAGAAAAATTAAAAAATAAAGAAATGGAATCTGTAGTTAGAAGCTTAAAATATAACTCAGTTAGATTAAACAAAAGAACAGGTGCCAATACAGGTGTAACACTGCCAAACAAATCAAACCAAAATACACCTCACAGCCAAAGTCCTCCAATACGAAAAAAAGTTTATTCACAATAAAAGGTTAAGCGCTTTCATCAATAGACTTCATCAGAACCATACCTACATACAGAACCATTACTCAAATATAAAAACCTTGAACATAATTAGATAAACTAATGACCAATAATTAAACTGATCTATCCTTAAAGTGGAAATTCCAACTGCAAACATTAATGTGATGGATAAAACAGTAGCATACTATATGTTGCTTTGAAAATATTCTCACAAAATACAATAGAGAATAGAGAAAAAAAAAAAAAAATATATATATATATATATATATATATATATATATATATATATATATAAAACCTTATTGAAAATGCTAATTATATCATAGAAACACCTAAAAAACTATAAAAACATATATAATATGCATAGACATGAATAATACCACTGTTGTCCCACAAAATAGAATGTTATTAATAATAAGGCTGATAGTAAGTAACCAAATAAATACAAATACATTATAATTTATAAGACCTAAATTTCAGCTCTGATTTAATGCTAACATGATCATTGAGCCCAGGTGGAACAGTGGCATTTAACTCTAACTGCCATCTAGCTTCAGCCCTAAGGAGTTGATTAGTCCAATCACCCCCTCTAATATCTTTACCAACTACTTCCAAAATACTGAACTGAAAAAAATGTTCAGGAAGCAGTTGGTAAAGATATTAGAGGGGGTGATTGGACGAATCAACTCCTTAGGGCTGAAGCTAGATGGCAGTTAGAGTTAAATGCCACTGTTCCACCTGGGCTCAATGATCATGTTAGCATTTAATCAGTGCTGAAATTTAGGTCTTATAAATTATAATGTATTTGTATTTATTTGGTTACTTACTATCAGCCTTATTATTAATAACATTCTATTTTGTGGGACAACAGTGGTATTATTCATGTCTATGCATATTATATATGTTTTTATAGTTTTTAGATGTTTCTATGATATAATTAACATTTTCAATAAGGTTTTTTATATATATATATATATATATATTTTTTTTTTTTCTCTATTCTCTATTGTATTTTGTGAGAATATTTTCAAAGCAACATATAGTATGCTACTGTTTTATCCATCACATTAATTTTTGCAGTTGGAATTTCCACTTTAAGGATAGATCAGTTTAATTATTGGTCATTAGTTTATCTAATTATGTTCAAGGTTTTTATATTTAAGTAATGGTTCTGTATGTAGGTATGGTTCTGATGAAGTCTATTGATGAAAGCGCTTAACCTTTTATTGTGAATAAACTTTTTTTCATATTGGAGGACTTTGGCTGTGAGGTATATTTTGGTTTGATCAGTTAGATTAAAGCCAAAGCTGCAGGTGGCTATTAGAACAGGTGATATATTACAAAAATGTGCGGATGTGAAATCCCATTCCTGGGGTGTGTATCTGTTAAGGCAAAAAGTTATTATTCACACAGCCAGAAACATCAGATGATGACTGGTCTCCACCTTATGACACACCTGTGCCTCAAGAAGCTGACAGTTCTCCCTCTCTGAGAGGGCAGGTGGAGGTGAATTTTGCAGAAACAATTACTACTTCCCAGATACAGCCCAAGTTACTTCCAGCACTTCCAGTCATCCCCCTCAGTTAGTTTATAACACTAGGCTCTGCCAGTAATGTCATTCGGCAACCACAGTAATACCCTCAAATCAGATGTTAATGCATATAGCTAATAAAGAGAAACAACTGTATCACAGACTTAAATATGGAATAGATGCTAAACATGTGGGAAAATCTTTCCTAATAAAAGTTTGTCATCAAAAAATGAACACTTTGAGCATGATTAAGTACATTATCACCCAATTTCCAAGCATTAAAGATGGGGAGGAATATAGGTGGATATCCCCTGCTAAGCAAACTACAGGAGAAGAGACAGTCTATGACTATTCTACCAATTGTGATATACGCCCTATACAAATGCACCCCTTATAAGAAGTAACATATCCAGCAGCTAGAGATAGCAAGGCAGAACCTACTATAAAAGTATATGACCATGGACTGCAGTTGATCTTTCATATGAACACGTTTGGCAAAATATGCAAAAATCTTAGAAGGACACGTACAATTGCAGAACTCTACTATCAAAGACCTGAGAAAAGTATTTTATTTATTTTAGTTTGTTTACTGGGGTAGTACACTGATCACTATAGACAATTTGCAGGCACAGCTTGGATAAAGAGATTCACAAGAAAATAAAATATTTACAAACAGAGTAATCACATAAGATAGATTATCCCATAGACAATTGATATAGTATTTAAATAATATTAGCAAAGTAGAAAGTCAAATATGAATTAATTTTAGTAGTAAATATGAAAGGGAAGCAGCAGCTGAAAATAGAGGATCAAAGTAGAAGCAAAGCAGATGAGGAGAATTAAGTTATGTGTCCAGTGGAAAAGCACTTGCAGTCAGATTTTTGATGATGGTGTCTTTTAAATTGAGATCTGAAGGCAGGGAAAGAAGAGACTTCTTTAAGGTGAAAGAGGAGGGATTTCCAGAGTGTGGGTGCAAGAATGAAGAAGGAATGGTTGGTACAGTCCAGTTTAGTTTGGGCTGTCTGGAGTGATGGAGATAATTGGGAGAGGTTGCAGAGTTTGTGGTTTTATTATGTAGTTTGGCTGCAAGAGGTGGAAAGGGATCTGGTTGAAGTAGTTTGAAAATAAGAGACCCTAGGAATAGCTTAACTCTGTAGGAGACTGGTAGCCATTTGGCCTTGGAGAGAGTGATGCAGTGGCATTCCTGAGGGGAGGAATTGGAAATGAACCAGCAGATTTAGTTTTCAATGGACTGTATAGTGGATAAGATTTTTTAGAGGTTGTAGCTATGATGAGGAGCCCATATTCAAGTTGAGCAAAGAGGACTCATTTGCCTATTGCAGCTCAAGCTGGTCTGGAGAGAAAGGAAGATATTTTACAGGAACAGAATAAAACAGAATTGATCTTTTTCCTGGTGTTTTCAATGTGGCTTTGGAAACTAATTGACTGGTCTTGCGATAAACCTAAATATTTCAAGAGTGCGGTTATTTCTGTTGGGCCACCACTGAGATATGCGATGTTCAGAATTTTAGGAGTCTTTTTCAGCTTTTGTGAGATTCCAAATATCATACTTTTTTAAAAGCCTCCACATCTCCCAATAGTTTAGGAAAGTATGGAATAAATTGAACATAGGTGACAACATTCCAAAGCATACAGATGAAGCACTTCTAGCTGCTAGAAATATCTTCTTAAAAGCTATTACCACAGTGTACCCATCACTCCCAATTGTCCAAGAATAAAAGCTATTGTTCAGAAAAAGAATTTCTGTATTGATGCATATTTGCAATGCATGATAGCTGTGTTCAGAACCTTGTCTGGACATCCAGAGCCTATGGAAAGTGTGCCGGCCAGTGGGTAGTCAGCAGCTTTTTTAGAGGGTTTGTTACCACTTATACAAGAAGAGATTAAAAAAGTTTGTTTGAATTGGCTGACCTTAGGCATTCATGAAATTGTAACTCAGGCACAACATGTAGCAGATAATATACTTTGGGAAGAAAAATAAATAAAGAAAAAATAGTAGATATCCAACTCCAGCAGCTTAATACAGACTCCCAAAGGAGGGGAAGGGAAAGCAGAAATCATGGGGGAAAGGTAGAGTCTGATTTTTTTAGCAACCTCCAGAACAGTATTAGCAAAAATTATTATCCCCCTGATTTACCACCATCACTGCAAGATGCACCACATCTAAATACTTGTTTCAATTGTGGTCATACTGGGCATTTGGAAAACAAGTGTCAATTATCTGGACAGCAAGCAAGTTTGACAAATGTTCATGTGCCACAGCAACCTGACAGAAATCCTCCTGTATGGAACATGACTTGGCAGCCACCAGTTTGGCGACAAACTCTATGGGACTGCCATGATCAGGAGCCACAGTTATTTCTCTTGGTGCCAATATTGTCAATGTTACAGTGCAAAATAAATATATTCTGTTTCTCATTGATTCATGAGCTACTACATGCATAGTAACTTCAGCAAATGCTGAGCACCTTCCACTTTCTAAACATTCAATCTAGGGTGTAGGCATCTGTGGAATTCCTTTAGACTATCCGGAAACAAAACCTTTTCCTGTTCAAATAAGTGCGCTAAAAGATCAGCAAGCTTTCATTGTAGGAAATTCAGCCCCTCTAAATCTATTAGCTTGACATTTACTATATAAACTTGGATGTACTGTTTATTGAACTCCTGATGGTGCTATTTCTAGATATTCCTAATGAATCTTTAGGATTATATTCAAACATTAACTGTAAAGATGAAGATACCTTGTTTATTATTATTATAATAACAGAGAAAAAATAAGAAAATGCAGGTGTGGTGTAATTAAATTTAATCCCTCCAAACCTCTGGACTACCCTTGAAAAAGAGGTAAGGCTTATAAATGATGCAGAACTTTGGCATTTAATATTAAAACCCTGTGAGTGTCTGCCTATAGTAACTCAGTATCCTTTGTCAGTAGACGTGGACAGAGGAATTGAAGGTGTTATTTTCACCTTGTTACAACAAGGTATCATTGTCCCAACTAACAGTCCTTGTGACACTCCTATTTTACCACTTAAGAAAACAGGAAAAAAGTACATATAGGTTTGTACAAGATTTAAGTGCAGTGAATGCTGTAGTGGTACCAACATTTCCAGTTTTTCCTAACCCTGCAATAATACTGAGTTCTGTTCCTTCAGATGTCACAACCTTTTCAGTGGTAGATATTTCATCTGCCTTCTTTTCTATCCCCATACATCCAGATAGCTAATATCTGTTTGCTTTTACTTATAAAGTATAGTAGTACACTTGGACTAGATTACTGCAAAGGTATGTAGAATCTCCCACTCTTTTCTCTAGGGAAATGAAGAAACAACTAGATAAAATTAAAGTTTCCTTGTGAGTCTACTTTGTTTCACCAATTAGATCTACTTCTCATTTCAAAAACCATGCACAACTGTTAACAAGGCACTATTTTTCTTCTGACTCAGCAAAATTAGGATTAAAGGTTAATAGAGACAAATTGCAGTTATGGAAGTTGCAAGTTCAATACACGGGACATCTTATTTTAGAAGGTGCTAGATGGATTTTGCCTTCTCATATTACTGCAATCTAAACTGTACCACGCCCTACTACATTAAAACAGTTGTGAGCTTTTTTGGGTTTAACATGTTACTGTTGACAATGGATTTCTAAATATGCTGAAGTGGTGAAACTTCTCTTAGAAATATTGAAAAAAATATTACTGAACCTTTACCCTGGATGGATTATTAAGAACAAGTTTTTGAGCAATTGAAACATTACTTTTAAATCTTCCTGCACTTCAGTTGCCAGATTATGCTATGAGATTTTTCTTATTTTGTAGTGAAATAAAGTAGTATTAGGATCATTAGCACAATATAAAAATAATGGTTTTAGACCTGTTGCTTATTTTAGTACAAATCTTGATCCTGTAGCAGCAGCCCTCCCCCTCTGCTTTGGGGAGGTGGCCACAATGGTGCACACTGTAGATATGGTGGCTGCACTGACTCTTGGGCATGAAATTTACGTGGCAGTTGTATATTCTGTAGAAACTCTATTACTGAACACTAAGACATGATATTTACATGCAGCATGATTGTCTAAATATGAACTGTATTTACTTAATAACCCTTCTTTACAGATTGTTCAATGTCCACCACTTAACCATGCTTCTTCACTCCCTGCAGCAGATAAAAAAGAACCTCATGATTTTGTAGTTGTTACTAATACATGCTTTCTCCTAAATTAAACTTAAAAGATATTCCTTACAGAATCCAGATCTAATTCTTTGTGGAATCCTCATATGTTTGAATAGACGATGATGACAAATTAGCAGACTTTTCCATTTGCACGCAAGACAGAATTTTAATAATTGGGCAATTAAATGGAAATGTGTTTGCTGAAGTAGCTGAGCTTGTAACTATTACATATGTCTGTAAGACTGGTGAAAGATCAGTCAGTAACAATTTTTGCAGATTCTCTTTATGCTTATGGACTAGTTCCTGATTTTGGAACACTGAAAAGAAAGCGGTTATTTAACATTAACAGGGATAGTTATTAAAATGCTGTTTTTGTTAATGATTTGTTTGATGTTTTATTATTATTACCAAGGGAGATAGCTGTAGTAAAATGTGCTGCACATAAGACATATAATTCATTTGTAATAAAGGGTAATACTTTTGCAGGTATGGTGTCAAGATAGGTTGCAACGTCTTATCTTGTTCAGGCTATATTTTTGTAGCAAATTAATAAAAATACACTGGGATTTACTAAATACTGTGTAGGCTTTATGTGAAGCCTACACAGAGTTTACATGTATGTGCAGTGACGTGTCGTAAGCAGCAGCGCTAATTGCATATATATATATGCTGCGCACCCTGTTTAAACATAAATAAGCATGGTTTCTTGGCTAGCAACAGTGTTGCCAGCCAGGAAACAGTGTTACGTAACATGGAGAGCAAATCTGTTTAACTTAGAGCACAGCAGGTTAGCAGGTTTGTGCAGAATGCCACAATGATCACCAGGGCTTAACATATAATATTTCTCATAGCTCTCAATCTCTTAGTGCAAGAAATCTGGACAAAGCACAACATAATGGGGGGACAGTGACCCAGAAACAGGGACAGACTTTACATATTTGCTTTTTTAGACTTAGAAATGTGCTATAATAACAATGTTTGTGTGAAGATACACTTTTTGAATGACTTGAAGTCTGAAACTGAAATGTATGTAATTATTGCATGACGTTAGTCCTGAGATCATCCCAGTGATATGGAAGAAAACCACAGGTTTTATAAGGAACACAGCAAAAGATATATAAGGCAAAAATCTGGACAGTTGAGTGGTATTAGTTCAAACATAGTACAGGGCAGTGTCTACAGTGTAAAGGATTATGAAATCCCATTCCTGGCATTCCATACTGAAGTTGTGTACATGATCTGTAAGGGTACATTGACTGCCATGTAAAATAAACACTCAGGGAAGTGTTTGTATTGAAGATGGACACACAGATGAAATGTAGGAATGAACACAGGGAAAGAGGACAGGTGAAACAACCTAATGTACAGCAGATGAGGGCATGGTAATGAAAGACAGTTCTAGCAGCAACACCAGTCACATATCAGTATGGTACAGTATGGACTGCACAGTGAAAATGTGTATTATGTGAATGTCACACAAGGTGACATAACAATGGGGCAGATGTCTGTGTGAGATAAACATCCTTACATGAGCAATGCAGAGGGATATGATATACTATTTGGGTAGGGTGCATATTGTGAAGTTGTGCAAACTGAGTTGCCTGAATATGAATGTAATCTCAGCAGAGGTCTCCAGCAAGTGGGATGCAGGTAAAGACTTATGGACAACATTAAATGAAGCAAGCACAATCATGGGCGATATCAGAATAATACCACCAGTAATCGCATGTCTCTGACATAACATATGTGATTTAGAGTGATCAGAGATGATTCTGCACAAACACACTTGTACAACTATTATGACATGTCTGCACTGCATGAGTGAAATAATGCACACTGTCCGGGCACTGAAACATCTGCTGGAGGTGTTAGGAGGGACACTGCTATACTTGTATGCAACATTATGATCAATACATGCTAATTGACTGGTGTGCATGGCAGATATATATGGCACAATCCACACTGTCATGAATGTTTCCCATGCCAGTAATGTTGTCAAACAGCTATGTATGTACTGTGTGCATCACCGAAACAGGTAGCAAACATGCATTTAGTGTAACATACTCAGTAGTTGTTAAATAAAAACAAAGGTGTCAACTGACACACAAACTAAAATAAAATGAAATAAATATTCCAGCCACAGGAAGCAAATGAATACTAAAACCATGTTTAATACAACAGACTTAGCGCTTTCACCTTACATATAACAGGTTTCTTCAGAGTCAATTGCAATATATCTAGCACTCTTGTTAAGTAACCCAGTGTAAAGTATGCATCCAATTAAATACTGCATCTCATTTAAAGACATACAACACAATTCAATACATTTAAATGTTCATTTGTATATAACAAACTAAAAATATTTTTACAAAAAATTCATATATAAAACATGTTTTTTTTTTTTAATTGTTATTATACATATTCAACATGTGCAAAAAAGCAAACTAGGCAATACTTGTTTTCTTTTTTCTATACAACCAAAGCCCTTTGTTTTAATATTGGAATCAGTGAAATAGCATCAAGTCCTGGAGCTACTGTGGCATTTAGTCTAAGTTGCCATTTTACCTCTCTTGCCTCAACCTCCAATTTTTCATCTCCCCATTTTCTTTCTGCACCACTCTATTTATCACAAAACAAAAATATTATTTTAAACTCAATGCATGTAACACTGTGAAGATATAGGGCATTATGCACATCTTTGTTTTTAATGGGTCTAAGATGCTCACTTATTCTATCCCTGAGCCTACGTGTGTTTTTACCTGTGTAAAATCCAGGGCAGGTGGTACAGGTTGCTAGATAAACCACATTGGTAGAGTTGCAATTACATTTACCAGGACATTTTAAAGTCAAGTTTGAACTAGTTACTGATACATACAGGCCATCATTAATGAACTTGCAGAACCTACAAGTCCAACATTTAAACATTAGTGACTTATATTGCTTTATTCTATTTTGGTTTCTATGCCCTTCCAAGATATTCTTTAAATTTCTACCCCTGCTATAGGCCACCAAGGGCTTGTGCCCAAGTTTCACCTTTGTTTCTTGTTCAAAACACAAGTCCCAACTTTTATAAATGATGTTAACTATAGCTGGGGTCAGGTTGTTGCACCACAGCACAATGGGATCCCCTTCCCCACTTTTATGAGTAACTTCTGGTGGCCCCCCCACCCTTTTGTAATATTGGTGGGTATAATGCACGCCTCTTTTCTTTTATTTCACGTTTCACTTTAGTCAAAATCTTTAGGGGGTATCCCCTCTCCAAAAACAAACCTATCAAAATGTATAGTTCATTGTTGGCATGTATAGTTCATTGAAAGTTCTCTCATCACTGATGAGCTGAGAATACCTCACCCTCTGTCCCTTTATTATACTTCTTCTTTGGTGCTGGGGATGGCAGCTGTTGTAATGAAGTAAAGTATTAGAAAAGGTTTCTTTCCTAAAACTAGTGCTATGAAGCTTGTCATCCTCCTGGTAAATGTAATTGCAACTTTACCAATGTGGTTTATCTAGCAACCTGTACCTCCTACCCTGGATTTTACATAGGTAAAAACACACGTAGGCTCAGTGATAGAATAAGTGAGCACCTTAGAGCCATTAAAAACAAAGATGTGCATAATGCCCTCTATCTTCACAGTGTTACATGCAAAAAATCATTTTTTTGTGATAGAGTGGTGCAGAAAGAAAATGGGGAGATGAAAAACTGGAGGTTGAGGCAAGAGAGGTAAAATGGCAACTTAGACTAAATGCCACAGTAGCTCCAGGACTTAATGATGCTATTTCACTGATACCAATATTAAAACAAAGGGCTTTGGTTGTATAGAAAAAAGAAAACAAGTATTGTCTAGTTTGCTTATTTGCACATGTTGAATATGTATAGTAACAATTTAAAAAAAAACATGTTTTATATATGAATTTTTTGTAAAAATATTTTTGGTTTGTTATATACAAATGAACATTTAAATGTATTAAATTGTGTTGTATGTCTTTAAATGTGATGTAGTATTTAATGGGATGCATACTTTACACTGGGTTACTTAAGGAGAGTGCTAGATGTATTGTAACTGACTCTGAAGAAGCCTGTTATATGTAAGGTGAAAGCACTAAGTTTGCTGTGCTATTAAACAAGTTTTTAGTATTCATTTGCTTCCTGTGGCTGGAATATTTATTTTCATTTTACTCAGTAGTTGTGTTACATATAAGGAAGTAGTCAGCACTGTGATCACATGCTGGTGGATGTTCCACTTACCATCTGCCCCAAGACACAGGTCACATACATATTTGTCTGATTATAAGGTGGGATGTCTACATTATACTTTGGTTGTGTGTTTGTTTTCCTGACATAACAAATCCCTCCATGTTTTTGTGTCATTGCAGGTATTGTCATGTCTGTGGCAGCAGTCTTTGTTGTGGATTGATAGTATAAACTAATAGCACAGTTGGAGTCAATGATTGCCCACAATCTGTAGTCCTTCATATATCTGTTTGGACACAGGATGTGTGTGTCATCTGTGATGTTAGTCACTTATATAATGGGCAGGAAAGGGTGTAGTAGGCAGCCCTGATGTACTGACCTGAGATATAGGTCACTTCACAGAATTTGACATATTTAGATGCCACATATGTGATACAGTGGTCTACCTACTTGGTGTTATATGTGTTTGTGGCCACATCTGACAGTGTTGAGTGAATACCTCAGTGTGGATTTGTGTCAAATGTCTTGGGCTTGTGAATTTCAAAAGCATGATAGTATTGTTGTTATGCATGCCCTCAATGACCTATTTGAGGGCATCAATAGATGTAGCAGACATGATGTAGCATTAACAACTAACTAAAGTTCTCTACCAACCAGATAGTACACCCATACTGAAACATATTATCACTCCCTACAGTGACTTAAAAACACTCCGCTCCTCCAACAGAACACTAGTACAAACTGTTAAATCCAAAAATTCAGTGGGTGAATCAATATTTTCCAACTCTGTTGGTAAAACCTGGAACTTACTTTCTGCAGAACTTACTACAGTTCTTTCCTTAACCCAATTCAAAATATCTCTTCAAAAAACACCTAAAATGCATTGGCTTTGTCCCTGCACAAACCCTGACTAAACCCTACTCAAATACCAACTAAATATGAAAACCTTAGTACAGGAAGAAACTTTCACTGTATTACTCTGATTCATTAACTGTCTAGAAAACTGATTATAGGTCTCTACCTACTGGAAAGTACTAATGTAAGGATGATATCTTGACACAACCATGTACTACTAAAATGCATGTGAACCACTAAAATGTAGGTGTTCTCCTTTAACAGTAAATAAGCTCTAAATATTTCATGTGTTTACTCTAGTAAATCTTGTATTATGTTTGTATCTATTGTTGAACATCTGTCCTTTTTGTAATATTTCACTATATTTATACATGTAATGTATGTCTGGTGCTTTTCTCCCCAGGCCTCCGCTGAAAATGGACCTATATCCAGTTGGACATTCCCAGTTAACAAATGTAAAATAAAATAAAATAAAATAAATAAATAAACACAGGTCTGTTGCAAACAGCCAGGATATTACTAGTGTCAATTTAGAAAAGGTCAATGATGACATGTAGGTCTACCTCACAGATTGGGAGAGTTAGGATGTTTCTATACATGCATGCATGCATCAGGTACTGCACCCCCCAACTCAGATGGATGCATGTTGCTGTACATCCTTCTACAGGAACATAGTTTGTGTGGAGGGTGTGTTGAAGTGTGTATTCAACCATGTCAGGAAGGTATATGGGTGTGTCACATGATAGGTGATCTGTGATGTTGTCACAGCCCATTGATTCTGTGTGATAGGCCTGGATGAAGGTAAGACAGTGCCTACTGGCAATCCTGGTCTGGCCTTGTGTTTGAACACAATCCCCCACACAAGTAACTTTGAGAAGCTCTCCCAGCTTGGCATTAAACCTTATGTCACTAAATGGGTAACCAATTAGCTCACTAACAAAATACATACTGTAAAAGCTGGTGAATCAACCTGTACCAGTAGAGCTGTCACCATTGGCATACCCCAGAGATCTGTGCTTGGCCTTTTACTGTTTGGAATCTATTTCTCAACAGTTCAGGCTAAAGTATATTGCCTTTGGCTTACCATGTTTGCTAATTCTGGCATACTTGGTATGATTACTGAGTCCACCTATGATGATAACCTACTACAGTGGGGGTTAACACAGACAAATGATTGGTGACAAAGCAATACAGTCTACTAATAAATGCAAGCATGTGTCTTTATTTTGTCCTTCTGCAAAGTGGAATTTTCTGCTAATTACAACAATGACGACTGTCCCACTATGCTGAAACCCAGTGAAACAAGCACTGGGAATACACATACATAGCAATCTGAACCTTGACCACCAAGTGTCCACATTGGTATTGAAAGTCTATGTTGTGCACATCAAAAGTCATGCCATCATATTCAGATCTGAGGATTATATTACAGTATATACTCAAACTTTATCAGAACACTAATATAGAGTACAATGCTCTCTTTTGCATGTACCTCACCAGACACATGCAACAGCTGGAGAGACCACAGGGGTTTCTCACCAAGAAAACACAGGGCCTACAAACCATACCATGATGTATGTAGATAGACTGAAAGCCATGTCACTGTAATCTGTATAGTATAGGATGAGGTGACTTATGCCTGACCTCCAGACAAGTCTCTGACCCTGCCCTGGTAGTAATTGTGCACATCCACAAATTAGATATAGCTGATGACATCAGCAGTGTCTGGTGAGGAGAGTATGGCAATAGTAGTGTGTCCCACATGCTGGTGTAAAAGGCTCTTTGTAATGTCAAACAAGTGCATACACTTACACAAACACACACATACAAGTTGACTGTAGTGAGACTAGAACTCCTACCTAAGTACACAGACTACAGAACTCTGCATTTAAGGCAAGCACCACAGCTCAAGTCTATCTTGCAGTGTCTCAGACAGCACTTTATAGCTGATGACATCAACAGTGTTTGATGAGGAGAATATGGCAATAACAGCATCTCAAATGCTGGTGCAAAAGGCTGTCTGTAATGTCAAGCAAGTGCACATCCACACACACCCCAGTTGACTGCAGTAAGAACAGATCCCCTACTTAACTAAGTACAAGACTCAAAAAAACTCAGTAATTTCTGCAAGCGCCACAGCACAAGTCTGACTTTTACAAGGCTGCTGGTTAACTTATAGTGGATTACATTAGCACTGGATATAGGAGAGAAGATGTCTGGAAGCTTGCATGAAATGGATGTGTAGGCATGTGTAAGAATCAAAATACAGTCAATACATGGGAGTGGAGCAGTAACTGTAGGATACACACTTCTGCTCTTCTGGCTAGACACACACACACACAGTTGACACAGTGAGAACAGAACCCCTACCTACGTACACAGACTACAAAACTCAGAAATGTACACAAACACTATGGCACAAGTCTGACTTTTACAAGGCTGCAGACCAACTTATAGTGGATGACATCAGCACTGTATGTAGGAGAAAAGATGATAGGAGGTCTGCGTAATTTTATAGCTTTATAGGTTCCTAGGAGGTTACTAGGCTAATGGCCCTAGGGCCTTTACAATCCTAGGCATATAAAAATCCAAGCACCCTTATTGAGCATAGTTAGATATTTGTTGTTAGCAGAGCAATTTTGATCAGTACTGAATGGCCCTGTCCATGACGGACATAGGTACCACCCCTGGGGTGAATTTATAACCACCTATCCAGTTGTCACATTTGCATTTGAATAGGGTCATTGAGGGGCACTGCTTCACATTCAGTTAGAGCCTAATACAGAGGTGCAGCAATTGATGGATGATCTATCTGTCCAGCATGTTCTGTTTATGTCACAAGCTAGGTCGAGATCCCTGGAGTAAGTTATTCTTGTCCTATATGATCTGCAGATGTCCAGCATTTACATTAGGGCAGGGTCTGAGTCTGATGTGTAAGCAAGGTCCAGGATGCCTCTCAGCAGCCTGTATGTTACTGAGCACAGTGACAGGGTTTTCTGTCTTTCCATATATGTCATGTTTTGGAGGCCCTGAATTATCTTGGTCAGAAACCTCTGTGGAATCTCCAGTTGTTGCAGGTATCTGCTGAGGTACATAGAAAAGGGAGCATTGTACTCAATTAGTGTTCTGATAGGGGTCAAATGCAGCTGAGCTATGACCTCCCTGGTCTTGGACGCAACGTCCTTAGTTTTGAGGTGTGCAATGTAGAATGCATGTCTTACCACTATGGACACATAGGTTCATAGGTTCATAGGTAGATACTAGGCTATCTGCCCTAGGGTGATTGAAGTTTAGATTGCTGTCAAACTGTGTTCCCAAGTCTCGCACCACCAAGTTTGAGCTTGGAGGGGTGCTATGTATAACATAATTAGCAGGGCTACTTTTTGCCAAAGAGGACAATGAGGCATTTTCTTGTGTTAAGTTTCAGTTCATGAGTTTGGCACCAATCATTTCTCTGTGTCAGGCATTTCTATAATATGTCAACATTATTGGGGGACTCTATATGATTGCACCCAGCTGACAGACCTCTGCAAACTTGATAAGCCACAGGCCATCTACCTTCACCTGGACATCAGAGAAATAGTTTCTAAACAGTATAGGGCCCAGGACAGATCCTTGTGGTATTCCACTGGCAACTGATCTACTGTTCAGGTGGACTCCCCAACTTTGACAGTGTGTGTGTTCTGTCAGTGAGCCAGTTAGCTGCCCATCTAGTAATGTTATGGGTTAATCCTCAGATGGAAGACTTTCTCTATGATACCAGAATGGGAGATTGTGCCAAAAGGCTTGGCTGAATCAATATAGGTAGTATGTCCTGTTTTCCCGCATCCAAGGCTTTGGGGACATTATCAAAGAAGTACACTAGGTTTAATAAGTAAGATCTCTCCTTGACAAAACTAATATGGGTTGGGTCAAGAGTGTTGAAGGTCACCTTATGTCTCTGTGGATAAGATCCACAATGAATATTTCCATAGCCTTGAAGAGAAGGCTGGTTAGGCTTATGTGTCAGTAGTTTCTAGGGTCAGTTGATGGATACTTAAGCATGTTCAACTGTGAAGATAGTTCTAGTTCTGCATGTTACCAGATTGATGTGCATTGCATATCACAAAACATTTGCTATTAATTTATGCAGTGTAGTTGATATATTTGTGAAAAATTGCTAGAGACACCAGGGTTGCAGTGTAGGGGGGGGGGGCAACGCATGGCTGCACTGCAAATATGTGATATATCATTCAGTTTGTTAAGTTTCCACATGTAGTTTCATGGCATAAAGGGTAAAATGGGCAATAAACAGCACTAATGCATGCTAAATTTGGCTTTGCATAATGCAGCAGCAAGCAGTGGGTTGTGTGATGGTTGACAAAGTGTTTCCACATGCGAGATACATATTTCCATTATTTTCCTTGTTTGCACATAGTTAAACAGTGTACAAACGTGAGCCACATTGCTAAAAGTCTGAGAGTTAGTATTGAGTGCATGAAAACACCTACTGGTTAGCTGACATTTTGGCAGCAGGTGTAAGTGCATTGATACATTTCTTTTTGATCCCAGATGATACTGGGTTTGAATCCAGGTGAATTTAATATTTTTAAATAAACGGTGATAATGCAATGATATCACTTTTTTATCATATCTGTGTTGCTGTATGTTGGCATAGTGCAGCAGGTTTAAGCAGCATTGCCAGGAGGTAACTGCAGGATTATAGGGCCACTCACCATCACTTGGCATTGGTGGGTGATACCAAACTTTGCACAAACATAGAGGCCAACAAGTGAATGTATCTGCTCCTTTTTATGTGTGTTGTGTGTGTTTCTATTTTTTGATCAGATTATAGGTGGTAAAATGGGGTAGATAGGAAACTGGGGAAATGGGGAGCAAGCTGGGGAAGAACACAAGGGAAAGCAATACAGGATTGTGTAGGAGGGAAGTACGATAGAACCATAGCAATCCATTTCTTCAACAGTAAAAATTGATAATATATACAGAATATTAGCTGACTTTAGATTGTCAACTCTGGGGGGGGGGTGACAACAACATAATCATGTTGTATAGCCAACTGGACTGATTCAAGTGTGTCAAGAAGACTCGTGCAAAATGGAGAGATATATATGGGAGAATTTTTTTTTTGTTGAACAAGTGCCCAATTTTTTTTTAATGTCAGTAAGACAGGAATGCTGGGTAAGGGACGTAAGTTTGACTGGGTCACATAAGGTGGGTAGGTGAGGAAGCAAATGCAAACAAATGAGACAAGAGACAGGGATAGTGAGGGACATGAAAGGTTGGGGGACACCATGACTGGGTTGAGGATAGGGACAACACAGGCTCATGCCTGTCAAACATGGTGATAGTGAGAATTGAGTCCTCACCGACTGGACTGTCATCATTGTCCCCTTACTCCACTGGGAGTTGGAGTGCTTGACATCTTCTCCTCCTACGGACCATGAGGGAAAGCAGTCTCTCCATCCAGTGTAGGAATATACCAGTGGTGTGGTGCACAACCCTAGCACCAACCCTGGCATCTCTTGGCGTGTGATGAAATCCCCACCTCCGTCACTGCTTCCAGAAGGTACCACTGCACCTGGAGTTGGGGTAGTAGTACCTGAGGGTGCAGGTAGTGCAGGGACAGCAGAGGTAGTGCTGCCAGGTTGGGTCCCAGATGTGCTGGGCATTGGTGCTGGAGCTTGTGGAGAGGGAACATGCTGATCCATTGGTGCTGACCTACTTCGCTGTGCTGTGGAAAATTTAGTAATGAGATACAGATGGATGACATGGAGACATTTTGATGACACATAATAAAAAATAAAAAAAGAGAGATAAGGGTTGAGGTAAGAGAAAAAAAGAGACAAAATTAGTACCAGCATATGTGACATACCATCATATGTGACATACAATGCATTAACATAATTATACAACTATTTTTGTCTGAAGTATGACATTTATGTATACATCCTAAGAAATACACACTATAACTACAGATTGCTGACAGTAATCCTTGAAATGTGCATATTTTGCACATATGTGTGTACCAGTTATACAAATTACAGTTAACAGCAGGGCATTTGTGCCACTTGTATAGAGTTTAATTAATATAAGAATTATTAAAGAAATGCTTATGATCATACTTACACAGCTGTGGGATGTCTGTAGTCTCAAATTCATTAAACCAATGGTTGAGGGTATCCCTTTTACACCTGTGTAGGTCATTAAAAAGATGCTTACACTGTCCTCCAGTGCATGAGATTTCAGTAGCACTGGATACAGCTGAGCCAAACCATTCCATGCCTCAGGCTTGTACTAGGAGCTAGAATAGTACCCCTGCAGAAGCCTTTGGCTGTGGTGCTTTACCAGGAGTCCAGTAAATTTCCTGGACTCCTGTGCACCCCACCTCTGTTCCCTAAACTGGGCATCTTCCCCTCTAATGCCAGACTTGTCTAATATCTGAACTAGAGCAATGTCAACTGATACTTTCCCACTAATTCCATTCATCATGTTTACTGGTAGTGCACAACGTCAAGCAACAATGTCAACCAAGTTTACACGATGTTAAGCAGAGCACAACAGTGCCAAACAGCGAGGAAATAAATACTTGAGATTGGAAGATTAATCTTACACTTGGCCTTAGTTTGAGAGATGTCCAGTGATGTAACTTGGAAATATGTATTGACAAATGGAAGGCAACTGTTGGGTGAGTTTAGTTTGCAGACATGGACTGGGGGCATATATGTCATGACCTGACACATTTGTTTTTGGCTTTACATACTGCTAAAATTGATTTTTAAAGTGTGTGATTCAAACCCAGGCATAAGGGACAAAACATTTTCTTCCATAGCTTTCATCTTCCATCTTTGCCACAGAAGAAATGGTGCTTAGACATAGTCAGGAATTATTCATAAATACAGGTGACAGTTTGAGGTGTTACATATGTATGTGTGTGACCTGACAAGATTCTAATATATAGATCCAGCTGTGTATGTGTGTTATGTAATTGTGAAGGCCATGCTTGTCAATATAGCAGAATTACACTTACAGAAATATAGTAGATAGTATATCGTCAGTCATACATCTGAAAACATTATTCCTTATACATATAATTCATATCAGCTCCACTATCTAAAGTGTTAGAATTGAGAGTGAATATAATGGGAAGTGGGACAACAGTAAAATGTATGGAATATCCTGTATTAGAACCCAGGATCATGTCTATGGCAGACCTACACTTACAGCTGTTGCCTCAAGAATGTTGAAATAACAGTGGTCTAATGGTTAAGGTGTTTGCCTTACAAACACAAGGTACAGAGTTTGAATCTCACAGGGGATAATTGGCTAGGCTTAAAATGGCTCGCAAGGGCAGTTAGCCTAGTACTAACCTATGAACCTATATGTCTGTTTTTCAGTTCATTGCTATAAACTGCATGTCACAATAGTAAAAGTAGGTGGCACACCCTGTGCTAAAACCCATGACCATCTGTACTGGAGTACAGCATTACACGTACACCTGCTGCCACAGGTCTAGTTACATGATGCTTCCATAATTTCCTACTCATTCTTAAGTACTGTGTGTTAACCACCACACAATGCCAAGTATTAACATGTTTGAATGGTGATCAACAGAATTAATTGAATGTATCCATTTTCAATTAGTGGCTGTTTGAGAATTGTCTGCAGGTGTAGGGGACCCTTGCTAACTGCCACACAACATCACTAAGCAAAGTTGTGTGATGGAAAGCAAAAATTGCAACAAAGTATTGCTTTAGACCTTTGCACTTTTACAGATGCACTGTCTGCAGATGTTTTGTTTGTTTCCCGGGTGGGCCACTAGTCCACATTTGCACACTGCCAGGCATCACATAAACGAGATAAGCACAGCCAAAGCTGACATTTATTTTTTTCCTTTTCCCTTGTTTATGCCAAACCATGAAAAGTGCAAATACTGGCAAAAAAAAAAAAAAAAGGAAACTGTGGAAAAGCAATCTATGATACTATAAAATGTCAGTACACATGAACTATTTCTACATAGATGTGGATCTGAACTCTCACTCCAATGAGACTTCAGAACACTGTAAGGGTGCCTTATCCTTCTTTGCCACATATACACCTTTGCAACAGGGAACTGAAATAATTCTGCATGCAACCAACTGCAACATCATCTACAGTACTATGAAACCAAAGAAATATGGACATGGGAAAGAAAGCGGGATTTGATATGGTGCAATATTTATGCAAAGGAGAAAGCCAAATTAATCAGTATAAAGAAGGCAGTCCCAAAGACATTCAAAGAGAAATACAGGCAAAGGCATCCAGACATGGAACATTTCACAACAAAAAAAAAAATAATATCACAAAGATGGTACATAGAAAAGAAGATTAGTAAAGTAGAACTTAAAAAAAATAGAAGTTGAAGTTATGGAGTGCCCACGAACTGAAGGATTAGGTGTAGAAGGTCTAATACAGGTTATATCACAGCATGATGAAATGAGTTCCCAAAGTAAGGAGAAACAGGAAGATCAGGAGTCATCTGAAGAAGAAATATGGACATGGGAAAGAAAAAAGAGATTTAATATAATGAAATATTTATGCAAAGCAGAAAGCAAAACTAACCAATACAAAAAGAGCAGCACCAAAGATATTTGAAGAGAAATACGGGCAAAGGAATTTGGATATGGAAAACTTTACAATACAAAAAAATAAGAAGACAAAAAGGAAAAGTAGAAATGGAGACTAGTAATGGAGAAGTTAAAGAAATAGAAACTCAGGTTATGGAGTACCTGCAAAATGAAGGATTTAGTGTAGAAAATCGAATGCAAAAAGCACCACAACAGGATAGAGCAATGGATATACAAATTAAGGAGAAACTTGTGGAGCAGGAAGCAATTTGGTCAGGTGCCCTATCAAGATATTTTGGAGTCTTCCACAAGAAACCAGTATAAATGTTCACTTGAAGCTAGACAGCAAGGAAAGGAACAGGAAACTGTGGAAACTCTGATGCAGTCAATGTTGAGAAGTGATAGGCCAGTGAGTTCCCATATGATAGAGCAACAGATGGCACAGGATAAAATTGAAGAGAAGGTGCCACAGGAAGATGCTATAGAACTTTCTATAGAATGCCTGCAAGAAATGGAAAGCAAGGGATGTGCCCTCAGTCTGGAAGAAGATGAGCTAAGAGAAGAGTTGCTTAATTTAATAGACAGATAGAAATATTAAGATCAATGACAGAAATAGACTACAGAAGGTCAATAAAACCCAAAAAGTCAGAAGTCTGATAAAACAAATTAATGGAGTAATTAGGACTGTCCATAGAGATCCATACAATATAACAGAAGTAAACAGGATATATTACTGTGCTGCTAAATTAATTACTGATAAAGTTCTACCACAAGAACACAGGGTAGCAAGGGAAAGAAAGGGGAGAAATTGAATACCATCATGGAAGTATCAAAGAAAACTATAAAGCTATTAAGACAAAAAGTGTCACTGCTAGAAGACTATAGAAGAGGGACTAGATCAACAAAAATACTAAGCAAAATTGATGCAATAAAAAGCCATGTGCAGCATTAGAACAGATCATAATCTATCATGCACTATTGCAAATAACAAACTAAAAATTTCAGCACAGGTGGAAAAGCTTAGAAGATACACATAAATATAAAGGAAAAGTACAAAATAAGCAATTTATTGAGGACCCCAAAAAGTTTTGTAGGGAAGTGGGAAATAAGATAAAAGGAACTGAAACACCACCAAAAAAAGAGGAAATAGATACATTTTGGAGAAGTATCTATGAAGATCCTGTGGAACATAACAAACATGCTAAATGGAGAGAATAAGTAAAAGAAAGAATAAGAAGTTTAAAGGTACAGGGTATGAAATGGGGTGAAGTAATAGCCAGAGAGATTGAAACAAAGTTAAGAAAAGCCACTAATTGAAGCCCCCCAGGCCCAGATGCAGTACCTAATTTTGGTTAAAAGTATTAATATCTTTGTGTGAAAATTTAGCCATGAGTAAGAACTATTTATGTGCACAACCCAAACAGACACCAGCCTGGCTAACAACAGGCAAAACAATGTTCTTACTTAAGAGTGAACCTGCAAGCTACCCAAAAATTTATAGACCAATAACTTGTCTTCTGGCAACACATAAACTATACATGGGAACTGATGCTGACAGAGTTTATAGTCATTTAGAAGAAAACTCAATTATGGCAATAGAACAAAAGGGCAATAAAAGAAAGTCGTATGGAACAAATGATCATTTGTTGTTAAATAAAGTCATAGCGGAGAACTATAAAAAGGGGAAGAATCTTAGTATGGCATGGATTGACTATAAAAAGCATTTGATAGTATCTCACATTCATGGATAAAAGAGTGCTTAAAAATGTATAAGATACACCCTATACTGATAAACTACATCACAGCACCATGAAACAGTGGCAAGCCACTTTGCAATTAAGCCAAAATAAAGGACAGATTATTATCCCAGGGATAAAAATTCAAAGGGGGATATTCTAGGGTGACTCTCTGTCACCATTGCTATTCTGCCTTGCCATTAACCCATTAAGCTGTTTACTTGACAGCTTAGGCCATGGCTACAATTTGACTACTAGAGAACAACAAAGTGTAAAGACTTCTCATCTTCTCTTTGTTGATGATTCTCATCAGATGAGAAACTGAAAGCACAGCTGCATGTTGTCAAAACTTTTTCAGATGATATAAGAATGTCATTTAGCCTTAATAAGTGTACAAAAGCAACCTTTAAAGCAGGAAAACTGCAGCACCATGGAAACATCAGTTTGGGACAAGAATGTGATATAAAATAACTTGTGCAAGAGGGAATGTATAGATATTTGAGAACTGATGAAGGATCAACAATAAAACATGAACAAATGCAAATAAAACTTAGTAAGGAATACTTAAGAAGTCTTAAATTAATTCTGAAAACAGCTTTGACATCTAGGAACAAAATCCAAGCTATAAACCAATTTGCTCTCCCTGTCCTAACTTACAGTTTTGGAGTGATTGACTGGCCCCAAAACAGGTTGGATAGATTAGATAGGAAAACAAGAAGGATGCTTCATGCTCACCAAATGACTTATAAAAATCAGTGTATACCAAGATTATCTATTCCCCATTCTGAAGGAGGGATGGGCCCCCTTGAAACTGATTACATGTATAGATCTGCAATTGTGGGACTCCACACATATCTGCTGACTTTACAAGACCCAAATGTAGTGAAAGTTTTGAAACATGAGGAGAATAAATCTAAGATGACTTCTCTGCTTAATTTAGCAGAAGCATATTGCCATCAAGCAGAAATGGAAATCAAACCAGAAGTAAATAAAAATCACACAGCAACTGAATGTGCCAAAAAAACAAAAGAAAGAATATAAGGTGAAGGACCACATGAGAAGGCAAGAAATGTTGAAAAAGCATAAATATAATTGCAAGTATAAAGCTTCTGGAAGAACCTCATGTTGATCAGGAATGAACACAGGAATGGTTAAGGAGAGGCAAATTTAAACCAAGAGATGAAAGGTAAATATTGGCAGCTCAAGACAGTGGGCTACGTACATTCTGGTTTACAAAGTCCATTGAACATGTGGGAGAAACAGACAAATGTAGGTTTTGTAAAACCAAATTGGAAACAGTCACACACCTTGTTGCTGGTTGTGGCATACTAATGGCAGAAGGATTGTATACTGAAAGGCATAATAATGTGCAAGACTGCTGCACTGGGGACTGTGCAAACATTATGGTATTAAAATGGCTGGAAAACACTGGAAACATGAGACAGAAAGCATCATGGAAAATGCAGAAGTTTATATCACATGGGATCACCCATTACCAACAGTTCAAAAGGTAGATACTAGAATACCAAATATAGTGGTCCAAGAAAAGAAGACAAAAGTAGCATTGATTATTGAAATCACTACAACCAGTGACTACAGCGTCTTATGTACAGAAAGACACAAAGTCATAAAATATCAGGATCTGCAGGCAGAAATGAGTGCAATGTAGAAGAAAGATACCCAGACAGTTCCAATAGTAGTAGGAGCAATGGGTCTTATAAAAAAGAATTTACAGTTGTATTTAGATATGTTACCAATCCATGTAACTCCATGCGAATTGCAGAAGGAGTCATTACTGGGCACATTCCAGTTGCTGCGTTGATTTAGGAATTGGGTCCATTCCTATCATGGTATTAGAAACCCAAAAGACTTAGTGAAATTAAAAAAGACTGAAACCATATAACAGTTATTTGTACATGTATTAATTATGAATGTAGTGCACTGAGTAATCACACAGCCATTTGAATATTGCTTGCAAATATGCAGCTCTGTCATACCTCTCTGTGTTTGTTACTTATGCTTATCTAACCAGTAATCTCAGACATGCAGTCTGTAAGCTATTCTATAACTGTCCTTAAAATGTATGATGATATTAAATGGCAATAATATAATATACAGTTGCCAACAAATGAAAGGAAGGTTAAACGCTAATGAACAGAACCTGTGAATTGTGTGCTGCTTACTTACATCTGCAACCTTGACAAAATTACTTCTTACACTTTGTAAATCTAACCTGACACACCCACTGGATGTAGGACAGTCTGCATTTCTGTTGTCTTTTCTTTCTCCCTACCACTAATCATTTACAGTTGCACTCCATTAAAAACAAACACTGTGGGAATGCCTGCATTTTGATTACATCTGATACATGGAGCCAAGTATTTGGCATTCAGCAATTCTAATGAGTTCACACCTGACTTGCATCTTCACCATGCTGACAGCCCTGAATCTGCACCATAAAAATGAAAGCCTGTAGCTAGGGAACCTGAAAGTGAGGAGACTTGTTTATGTGGAGAACACAGAAATAAAGCTATTACTTTGGGATATATCTGTAAAGAAGATTACTGAACTTGAAAAGGTATGCTTGCATTTTCCAGCTATATACTGAATATGCTGAAATGTCATTAAAAAAAATATGTTCAATATTTATATATATTTTTGATTAGAAAATGCTATACTTTTATCTCTGTGCAGTAGTTAGAAGTGTACTGATGGCATGGGCATGTTTGTCATAGAATTTCACAGCTATACGTGATTGGCAATACCTTAAAATGGAATGTTCTGTGTTAAATCTATAGACATGTTTCAGGGACATTTCATTTGATAGCAGTTTTAGCATTTCAATGATTATTTGTTAGCAAAATGTGTCATTTGGCTGTTCTTTTGAGGGTGTGGGAACAAAGCTGCATTTCTGTTATGGCACAAAAAAGGATATGTTGCTATTATTACTCTCCCTTTATTGCATCCAGCCTCTTATTCATATTTCAAATCTATAGACTGTTTTATGTTTCTCTAGTGTGTAATATTGAAATGCTACCTTTTCTGTTTTATCTGGGAATAGTTATTTTGTAGTTATGTGATACTTATGTGTATTATCCTTCTGTTGTCTTTTAGGACACCTAATACTATGGCACCCAAGTGTCTCAAACCCTGAACACCACTCTTTAGGGACTCTGATAATCAGGTCATTGTGGAAGCTTTTAGGCGACATGGTGCCTTTCTGCTTGAGACTGGATGTGGAGATATGTCATGCAGCATGGAGGTAGAGATACTGCAGATGTCAATGCAGTAAGTTGCTATAACAGAACATATGATCAGATGCTCCAGAGGGCCATTGACATAATCTCATCTGCATGAAAGATAGATGCAGTGGCCCATGATTAGATGGGTACTGGGGGGGCTGCTACAGATCCACCACTAACAGCAAATGTATAGTTCCTGTTCACTGTCAGAGATCCAGACAGCTCCCAGGAAAGTGCAGAACAGCATGTCCTTGACATTGGTGCTACTGTTTCAGGGACAGCAAGTATGTCCTGGGAGGAGCTTCCAGGTAGGCTTTTGTATCCCAGTTGTTAAATACCGTTATCTTGTAAAATATTTACATCAATATGTTAGTTCTGTTTAACAAGAAGTTGGCTGGGGGGACTGAAGACTGCTATAGTTAACAACACATTCTGATTGATTACACATGGGGTTTAGATTGGGTTTATCATCTAAGTTCTTGTAGAAAGTATATTTATTGGACATATAAATGGCAAAATATTTACCCTGTGTTACTGTTAATTGTGAGGATGTTTTCTTTACCTTTTGCTTAACTTCTTCTAGGACCATCTGGCATAGGAAGCAGGCTATCATCTACCTATGGTAAGCCAAACATTTTTAAGTCAGTACTGATGAGCAGTTCAAAGAAATATTTTAGTGTGTGATGTTGATGTCAGGACTGTTGTGTATATTGCTGTAATGTCTGTAATAGTGGCACCACTGTTATTTTGTTAGCATATATTGGATTATAGTAGTGTAAGCATTAATTTTTTTCCTGTGTTTGTTGCTTTTTATCACAGGTGATCCTGACAGCGGAAGAGTGGGACTTCTACCACCTAATGTCAGAGTATCAGCAGACTCTGATTATGGTGGTGGCCAAATAGAGGCATAATCAGGGGTGCAGAGGTTGAATTTGACACTGATGTTGACATACAGCCATCCTTTGAAATTCCACTGGACACAGCCAATAGGCCTACACCTACCAATTCCAGTGAGCCCTCAGGTATTGGACAGGTGGTGGGCAAGACAGCTGATCAGGGAAGTGTGGTTACTGCAGCTTCAGTGCCTGTTGACTCTGACCGTAGCCAAAGTGTGGGTGAGGTGCCACACAGGAAGATTGTTAGGGGTGATTGGAGGAGGCCTGCTGTCCATCCTACACCTGACCCAGATGTCTCTGCCCATCCCACTCAATGTATGTTTAGGGCCATCGTGAAGGCACAGGCACATTCCCATAGGTCCTTCAGAGAAATGCTTAGGGTTGTAGATGTGGCACAGGCTGACATGTGTAACTGCCTCCACCATATTGCCGATTCAATGCATTGGATGAATGATACATTAAAACAGGTGGCGTCTGTGATGGAATGTCTGCTGGGAGGGGGATGGGATCCTCGTGGTCATAGGTCATTCACATCATCTGCTGCTAGTCAACATGGACGTTCCTGATCACACTGCCATACTGGCAGTACTTTCACTGCTCCATCAGTGGTTGAGCTGTCTACACCGAGATGTGGCAGGCCATGGGGTCATGGTCCTTAGTGTCCTCATGTAGGCAGCTCATCCAGCAGACATCAGTAACATTCAGGTAGCAGCAGTGCATCTAACCATGGGCATGGGCGTGCCAGTGCAACTCCTAGTTCTCGTGGTCTGGTATGACAGTGATGAACTGCCACCTCTACTATGTACAGCTCACACCTGTTTGCCATAACAAGATGTAGAGCTAGCACAGAGGTTGGCTATGTTCATGCAGACACTCACACACCAATTTCACGTGGAGGACCCATACACACACACACACACAACAGTTACATGGCTTAGCCTTGAAGCTTAAAACTCATTTTGTCTCACTGGCCATTTGTTACTTTATCCAAATGTCTGCCTGCTTCTCTTTCTTGCTCACACACACTCACCACTCACCAACCTTTTGCTTCAGCCTAGACTTCCTGACCCATCCCCCCTCCCCACCCCCACACACACACACACACACACAACACCCTGTGCAAGTGATGATAACTGCCATATCCCTGTTTTCTGTCTGTGCCATATCCCTGTTTTCTATCTTTTGGATTCAGGGATACATAAGCTTTGTGTATGATGCTCAGGGTGCATAGCTGACAGTGCTTAGTATATCTGCACTTGTGATGTTGAATTGATAATTGTACCTTTGACTTATATTGGTCTTAGAAAGTTAGGCAGATGACAGCATCAAACTTTTGTCCTTCATTATTGTTAATGATCTTGTGAGGGCTGTGAAGTCTGAAACTGAAATATATATCATTACTTTCTAACTTCTCTCTTTAATGATTTTCCTGTACAAAAGTACAAACATATGGTGCTAAACCGAGGGCATGCAGTGACCATTACTACTTTTGAGAGGTATCTTTGATGCCTGAGGCCTGCTACTTAATAACGGACACATATAAGTCAAATAAGTCTCTAATGTCACATGTTAAGGTAATTTCTGTACAAATAATCCACCTTTTACTTGCTTACACTACCAAATAACAACATGCAAGAGTATGGCAGTCATTCAGTTTTAGCTCAGGGCTGAGTCTGTCTGATGCAAGCAGTACACAGCCATTACATGGGTAGGCAAAGGTTGTGAGCATTGCCTGGCATCAATGTTACTATATGTATGTGTGTAGGAGCAAGGTTTTAGGCCCTTAGGTGGTGAGCGAGTGTGCTATGCATTGTCTTTTAGCCAATATGAGGGCATACTGAGCACTCCTATGTCTGCTTACAACCACAACAGGTGCTGCCTCCCCCTCTAACTCCTCACCTGAATGCGGGTGTGGTGCCTTACCATTGGTAGTGGGATGTGTGCCTCTTCCCTTTGTTGATCCTGCTGAAGCTGTTTTCTCAGGATGATGTTGTATAGCATGGCACATACTGCAATATTTCAGTACATGTACATGGATTGTATTGCAGGGCTCCCCAGATGTTTCTAGCCTCTGGAATTGAGACTTCAGCAGCCCAAACACATGCTCTGTGATATTTCTGGTTTGAGCGTGTGCTTCATTATGGCATTCTTCAACAGGTGTGTGTGCATTTCTGATGGGTGTCATCAGCTATGGTTCCAGTACATAACCTGCATCCCCCAGTAAATGACCATGTGGGATATTCCCCCTAGTGAACATCTGATAAAGTTCAGAGGATTGCCAGATATGTGAATTGTGGTAACTGCCTGGGTTGCCAGCATACATGTTCTAGATGATTCCCTTGGCATTACACATGACTTGGCAGTTAACAGAGTGGAAGCCCTTTCTATTTATGTAGAGCCTTCCCTGTTCCCCAGGTGGTGCCTTAATTTATACATGTGTGCAATCTATGACACCCAGTACTTCAAGGTAGTATACTACAGGGTAGAACTCTTGCATATTTCTGGCCCTATTCTTAGGAGTACGTGGAAAGTATATGTTGGAGCATAGCATTCAGGAATTGATGGAGGATCCTGGATGCTGATGCCTGTAACCCCCCCCCCCAGCATATCCCCTGTTGTTCTCTGAAAGATACCAGTAGCTAAAATTTTAAGTGCTACACATACCTTTATCTCCACTAGGATAGGTTCCCCTTGGTTTGCCCTGGGTCTGATTTGAGGATGACAGAGGTTGCAGAGTTCCTGTAGTATGTTTCAATCCACCCTATAATGCTCTACAGTTTCCATGTCATGTAGATTGTAATAAGTTAACTGGGGTCTGAAAACTCTTCTCCTTCTTGGTATTGATCTATTAGTAGCAGTAGTAGCATAGACTACAGCCTTTTGCACATACACATGAATTAAAGCAACACAAGCCTCTAATATTATTTCTGTGTAGACTCCTTTCTGTGGCTGTATGCCAGTAGGTCTTGGAATTCACAGGGAAAACCAGCACTGAGTCTACATGGTTGCTTTATATCTTGTTGAATTGAGTGGGATTGGTTGATTAGCATACAGTTCAGCTGCTTATGCTGCAATTTGCATGGCTCTGCATGGCATTACACACTGTGTAGAGCAGTTTATTGAATGCAAAAGAGTGCACTACTGTGTGCGTGTCATGCCACAATGTGCACATGGTGTAAACAGACCATGCAGGCTTTATTGAATCTGGCTGAATAATTTTTACTTTACAGGAATTACTGTATTTTCAAGATCAGGCAGAGAGCTCTGAGAGAAGGAGGTGGATAAGTGATGGCTGCAGTCAGTCTCTGGACCTTTTGTGGTGATATCTGGATGGTCGACTAGTAACCACACAAAATTTCTTAAATCAGTTGGTAAAAGCCTACCATCTGCTTTTCATTTGGGCAATAATGCACTAATAAAACAGATTTCAAATGATTGGTATGCCCCTCATCTCTCAGAAGTCACCCAACATTTTGTAATACTTGTGTAGTTTATTTGGAACATAATGTGTCTAAATTAGTACTTGCACTTGTTCATTCATTGAAGAAGCCTCAGGGACCATTTTGTTTCTTGCAGTGGGACTTATTTGAACTTCATCAAGTGCAGAAATTTAGCTATGTACTAGTTGTGGTTGACATTTTTTTCTGGATATTAAGAAGCATATCTGTGTCTGAAAAATGATGCACACATACACAGTAGCACATTTTTTTGGCTGAATTAATTCCCAGATTTGGTTTTCCTTGTTGCATCCAGTCTGACCAGGGCACTCATTTTGCTAGCTGGGTGATACAGTGACTTTGCAAGATTTTGAATGTTAAATCGCAATAATTTCATTGTCCGTTTAGACCACAGGCTTCAGGGATAGTGGAAAGAGCCAATCAGACATTAAAAATAAGACTAGTTAATGTCTGCAAGGAGGCTTGTTTTGAATGGCTAGAAGCATTGCCTTTATTTTTATTCAGTATTAGAAGTGCAGTTAGTATTACTAGAAAACTATTTTCTCATAAACTCCTCATTGGCAGACTCATGAAAATGCTTGCTACCCATTTGCCTACGTACTTGGAATTACAAGATATTCATTAATCCATGCTTTCATATTGTAAATCTCTTTGTTCTTTTGTGCAAAGATACCATAATGTCATTCTGCATGCAGTCCAACAATCCACTGAGTAGGACCACCAAGACCTGCAACCATGAGAATTTGTCTATATTAAAATTTCCTCAAAAATGTCTATATTAAAATTTCCTCCAAAAAATTAACTTAGCTCGAGATGGAAAGGACCATACTTGGCTTTTCCCACAACTGCTACTGCCATCCGTTGTGATGGCCTATCCACCTGGATCCATGAGATGCATGTCAAGAAGACCCTCCCTTGTGACAATTACAACCAAGATCACATTGATGTCAGACCACATGAACCAACAGAACTTTTTGTCAGCAGAACCAGATGAAAACTAGTAATATCATTGCATCTGTAAGTCACATGCAAGTGACATTTTGCCATCCAAACCAAATCTGGAACCAACTGTGAATTGTTTGTCATCCAACTTAATTCCACATCCACCATCCAGATTGTATCCAGAACTGTGTGGATTTGTTACCCCTTTTACCATATCAGGAATCTATATCATATTATTCTGCTACCTCATGCTGGTCTGACTTAAACTCCCTTTACTCTTGGTCAATGACTATTTGTTGATCGATTTTTGTATGAACTATGGATAACCAATCCAACACCCTTGTTTGCAGTTCCTTCAAAACCCTCTCCAGCCCCACCATGCTTGTTTTTCCTCTGGACCTATCATCAGAAGAGTTACTGTGATTTTCAGCATTATTGTATTTTGCTTGTTTTTGCCACCTGAAACTGTAAGTGCATCATCATGTGTGGCCACTGGGTCTGTAAGTACTGTACCATTTCTTACTAGAAATGCACATTTTGCTTAAAAAATAGAAACAGGCATTTGGTTAAAATAGAATCATGGGCACCTGAATGGCATCTTAAATTTAATACTTTTTCTGCTGCCTTACATACTTATGCACAGACCCTCAAGATGAGCAACTGCTGGGCCTATGTGTGATCCCTACTGCATGATGAGGGTATTCCATTGACTTCTATACCAGTGACTATATCAGAGCTTCATACTGTATTTTGTCTTATTTTTCTAGCTAAAAATCTGAAGAATAAATATTTCCACCCCTTTACAGTAATGTTATAACTATCAGTGACTGTTTAAGGTCATGTTTGTTATTGCAAAAAGAACACTTTTTGTTGGAAATAGTACTTACAATTTCACCTGGAAAATTTATAATGGGGCTGGAGGGCAGAGTATGACAGCATAACATGAATATTACTACATTTATGGAAAACATGCTTATTCCTGGCTACCTACAGATTGGTCTGGATGTTATTCTATAAGTCATGTTATTCCAGCCATCCCACATGTAGCTGTTTTACCTGAAGAGAAGATCCATAATGCTGACTGCAAGGGAGACACCAGTAACATTCCTAACCCAGCTAGAAAGAGAAATGCCTATGGGTTTATCATAACAAAGTACAATAAATTGCTTATAAAGGGCTTGCCCACATGGATCTTTGTGATGAGGTCATTTCTGGGGCAGGTATTGTACCTGCTTATGGGGTGATGAAGTCTATCTGGGAGCTTAGGAAGCTGCCTAATCACCTGGAAATATTGAATAATTCTACCTTTGAAACCATTAATTTGATTACCCAAGCAAGAATTGACTTCGATGCACAGTGCAGTGCTACAAAACTGCATTTCACTTGACTTACCCTTGCGTCTAAAGGGGCTATGTGTATACTTATCCAGATAGAGTGTTGCTCTTTCATACCTGTTAACACTGGTGTTATCTGTAGTCACTTAGAAATAATTCAGAAAGTAGCTGAACTTTCACATGTCAAAGAAGCTACCAGTTCCCAGTGGGCATGGTTAACCAACCTTTTGAATAGATAAAAAAAGGATAGCCAGCAACTGTATGCTGTGTAATTAATTTAATAAAACATAAAGCACAAGAGATAACAGACCGGTTTTGGCTCAGGAGTTAACCTAGCCTTCATCAATGTAACAAATACAGAACATCTTGTGACCATATATATATATATATATATATATATATATATATATATATATATATATATATATATATATATATGTGTGTGTGTGTGTGTGTGTGTGTGTGTGTGTGTATATATATATATATATATATATATATATATATATATATATATACACATACACAATATCCTTAATTAATATTGAAATGTTATTGGTGAGCTCATAAATATTCATTCAAACCTGGGCTGAACAGCCCTACTAATTTAAAAATCCACTTCCTTTCCATAGCATTCAGTTTTGTGTGCCAACCAGTTTTATGATTTCTATCACCTATTATCCTATCTATAACTGTAAAAAGTAGCTGTGGTGTGTTGTAGGGCATGTTTAGATAAAGCATTACTCATTCTTTTATGTCTGACATCAAATATATGTTCAGAGATACGTAACCTGAGTGGTCTAGATGTTTGTCCAATGTAAAATGCGTGGCAACTGCGGGTAGCCAGGTATATAACCCAGTCTGTACTGCAATTTGCAAAAAACTTGATATCAAATACCATGCTACAATTATTGCTAGAAAAATTTTTTGTTTTTCAACACTCGGATGCAATTGCTGCAGTGGCCACAAGGCATGCAGCCAATTAACTTCTCCCTGGAGAGGGTAGTCTGAATGGTATCATGATAAGTAGATGGATGTTGGTGTTTAAAATGGCTGAAATGAGACCCCAAAGTTTTCCCTTTCCTGAAAGAAAACTGGCATGTTTCACCTAGATGTTGTGACTAAGTATTGTCTGCCAGTAATATGTTCCAATGTCTTCTAACCACCTCTATTAACTTGTTGGTATTCCTACCATATGTAGTGGTAAAACGTAACTTGTTGGCTGTAGATTGTGATTTCTGTTTATATTTGAGTAGGTCCTTCCTGTCAATATTGGCAGCATGGTTGCTTGCTGTATAAACATGGCCCATACTATATCCCCTTTCTTGAAACCTATGGACTAAATCACTGCGAAAATATTCAAAAGAATTATCATTTGAACAGATGCATCTCATCCTAATGAATTGTGACTTGGGAATATTTTTTGCGATAGGGGCTGGATGAAAGCTGGATGCGTGGAGTAGAGTGTTATATTCAGGGTATTTACGAAATACTTCTATGTGCAAAGTATTATCACCATTCCTGGATATAAATGTATCCAAATAAGTGATTCTATCTGGATGGTAATTGATAGTAAACTGTAAACCCCACTTATTTTTATTGAGATACCCTATAAATTCCATAAGGTATTCCACATCAGACCTCCACACCATCCAGCAGTCATCCAGATACCTGCGCCATATATTGATTTCCCCCAAGTAGATATTATGTGAAGTATCATAAATGATGTGTTCTTCTATGTAAGCCATGTACAAATCCACATATATAGGGGCAAACGATGCACCCGTTGCAGTGCCACACACTTGTAAATAGCATTGGTTACCATAAAAGAAAACATTCTTCGTGGGAGCATGTTCCGTCAAAATGATGAGGAAAGTATTAAACCCAGGTTTGTATAAATTGGATTTTTGTAGCCAATATTCAACATCATCCAGCCCTGCCCAATGTGGTATGTTTGTATACAATGAACAAGCATCTAATGTGCACAACAACCAGTGATCCTCAATTTGCATATCACTTATTATGTCAAGAAATTCTGTAGTGTCTTGAATCCTGGATCTGACCCATCTAAGTAATGGTTTAAGATATTGTGTCAGGAATTGTGATATTGGTTCAGTTGGGGACCCATTACCAGCCACAATTGGTCTACCTGGAGGATTGTAAAGATCTTTGTGAATCTTTGGTAAAAAGTATATATATTGGCAGTTTGGATCTGGAACAGTAAGATGGTATTTAATTTGTTCCTTAATGATGCCATTTTGTAATACTGATTCCAAAAAATTGTCAAGTTGTTGTTTAAACATGATAGATGGATCAAGAGGCATTTTAGCATAATATCTGCTATCATCTAGTTGTCTTTGAGCTTCAGCATCATATTGTGACCAATTCATGATAACCACAGCACAACCTTTGTCTGCCAAAATAATTACCAAATTTTTATTATTGGCAAGTTCTTGCAAGGCCAACATATCAGACTTTGAGAATTATTGCAACTTGCATGAATCACATTTGAATTAAAATGCAGATCTTTGAGTACACTATTTTGAAAGAGACTCATGCAATGGTGCATCAGTGGAACAAAGGTGGATTTGTGGTATTTGAATGAGTCCCCAGCTGAATAATCATTGGTATTATCATGGAAATGCAGGGCGGCCACGGTGGTGCAGCGGTTAGCGTTGTCGCCTCACAGCAAGAGGTTCTCTGGTTCAATTCTCAGCTGCTGTGCCTACTGTGCAGAGTCTGCATGTCCTCCCTGTGGTCACGTGGGTTTCCTCTGGGTGCTCTGGTTTCCTCCCACATCCCAAAGACATGCAGTAGGTGGATAGGACTCTCTAAAGTGGCCCTAGGTGTGAGTGTGTGCATGTGTGTACCTTCTGTGGAAGGTTGGGTGCTGGGCTGGCAACTCGACACTGTAAAACTCCACTACCAATCATGAGCGGACAGATGATCCGCTGTGATGACCCCTAACCGGGAAAAGCTGAAAGAAGAAGAAGATTATCATGGAAATGCACTTTAAGATTGAGCAATCTGCAGAATGCTATAACATCTTGTGCCAATACATCTTCTTGAACAAAAAATAAAGGTATAAAAGAAAGGCCTTTATTTAGCAATGCTGTTTGTGAATCAGACAATGCTACATCAGAAATGTTTAATACATTTGTTTTGGAACAACTATTTACTTGTTTGCCAGAAGTTCCATTAAACCCTCCATGTTTTTGATGTTTGCAATATTTTCTGCCTGCCCTCTTCAAAGGCCTAAAGGGACAGTACTATTGTTACATTTGGGGGTTGGAGAATCAGAGGTCTGTTGTGTATCTAGATCTGTACCAGATGATGAGTCACCCCCAGATGAATCTGTATAAATAGTGCATTTCTTAAGAATGGACTTGGGACATTTACATTTCGTGGTTGTATTATTTTTATTACTCCCCCCTTCAAATCTAACATGTCTAATATAATTAAAGGGGTGCCCTTTATCATAATCCATTTGATCTCTTTGGAACTTCTTGAGTTTCCTGTCCCTAAGCTGTGCTTCAAAAGTTAGTAAATCCGAACTCAGTGTGGTCAGTTGTGTGGAATAAAAAGGTTGACCAATATATTAATTACTATCCTCACATAACTGACTAACTATATTTATTTGTTGATCAATGACCCTTTCATAATATCTGGCAAGCATTTCCACAAATCCCATTGAACAGTTTTGTTGTATGGCAGACCATTCATTTGTTAACTGATCATCCATATCACTGACTAATGGCTGGATTTTTACCCTGAGCCCTCTGGGAGTTATACCTTTTGCCATGTACGCTTTAAATAATTTAAGATGCCAAACATTGGATCTTAAGGCTTTCATGGTTTTATTAAGTTGTTGAAACAATCCATCACAGCGAAATTGTGGATTCTCAATAGTATTTGAACAATTGTCATTATTGGGATCTGCAATACCAAATATACCCAGATCTTCCTTGTCCGAAGAAAGACCAACCAAAATACTTGTTAGATCCATTGTACAAAAGGTTAATACAGAATATAAAAAGACTAGTAATAAAAAACAGCAAATACTCAGCAAAGATGATAAATTATATATATATATATATATATATATATATATATATATATATATATATATATATAAATCCATCCAGAAGAAAAAAATCCATCTAGAAGAAAAAAATCAACCACCTACATATACATACACAATTATAATATAAAAAGAGAAATCAAGCCTAATATTATAAACAATCACCAAAGATAGATGCAGTGCCACGTCCGAAAGACCTAATTTATACTTTGCTAGAAACAATCCAATCACTGATCTGGACAATAATGGCCCCTGCTGGATTTAAATCAACAATTTATTTAAGGTCCACCACTTGGGTATTTGTCTGCAATTGCCTCAGTCTGTCCTGAAAGGAACCTACAGACTTAATAGCAGTGCCACGTCCAAAACAATCTTATATATAGAACTCCGTTGAGACAATACTTTAATAGGTCTGGACTATAATGGCCCCTGCATGCAGATAATTATTATCTAAATGACGAGATGACTATAAGTAGAAAATTGCTAAGGTTAAATCAAAATATAGGCCTGATACAAATTGTAAACGTATATAAAGGTAGGGTTATAAAGCCACAAGCATGAAGTTGAAAAATAATGATCCTGCAGTTAGAGCTTCATAATGAAAGACCGAGTATTGTGCAGAATAATACTCTCATATAATACTTAATTTCTGTATTAACCAAAAGTACAATGAGTAAGCTCCCATTGAGGCCCAAAGATATATCAAAAATTGGAATACAAATAGCCATCAGATTAGTATACACAAGTTGCATAAAAGTAATCAGCGTTTCTCAATGAAAATCCCACTTAGAGCTTCTTAATTGGAAATTAATAATATGTGTTTGAAGCTAAACTCTTATATTAATCACTGATATGGACGCAGCCCTTGCGCAAAATTAACTAGAATAGATTGACCCTAGGGTCTATTACAAACACCAGTTTGAAGAATCTGGAAATAAATAATATACAATAAACAGTATGCAATTTCAATCACTGCAATTCACAACAGAAGATTAATTGTGTAAAAAGAAATAGTAATAGTTATTGGTCCAAAACTACCACCAAAAATATTCCTTGTTCAATGATAATATATTCCCTGTTGTTTCGAAATCACATACAAATGAACCATAACAAAATGGACAATTTCAGTATTAGGCAGAATCAACTTATAAGTCTCAAACAATATCCAAATGCACAACTGGATCCACTGTAGTCCCAAACTGCAATGATATTAATAGTTCCAAATTCAGCCAACAGCTAATGATAAAAATTGCCTTCGCAAATTAGTTGAATTAATGAATGCAGTTCCCATCAATGCGTATCTCTTTTCTTGTATGTTCACGCCAAAATATGGCGCTTAAAATGGATCAACAATCCTGAGTTGAAATGGCAGAAACAAAAAGACACCATAAAATGATAGCGTAAACATTCACATGTTGTTAGCGCTAGGAAGTAATGCTTACTTCAATGAACAGTCTTTATTTGAATTGCCATGGACAAGAAAAATACCAATAGGTTGTAGCGTAAAAATACGACTGCATTCCAATTGCAAAAAGAGCCCAGTCATGTACTGAAAACCCCAAAAGTTATGTTATGCTAAAAAAAATTTTTAGTAAAGAAAATTATTTGTCCAAACCCAATTGTTCACCACGCCACAATACGATGAGACATACACATTCATAAACCGACCTCTAGTAGAGAAGCAAAAACATCAGTCCCGGTACACCATACCATCCATCTATTAAGCAGGTGCAAGCCGGTGTTATGGTTCTTCCACATAGCAGAGTACATTGACGTTAAACTAGGCCCAGCCGTGATCCAAAACTGGAAGGTATATCCATAAAGCATAGGATTAAACAAATTAAACAAATTAGATGTTCCAAAATGTTGGAAATGGCTCCTGGTAATATAAAACTGTAATAGGTCCAAAACCCAAAGTGGATATAAGCAATACGAGCACCAAAATAACCATTAGGAATACGATAAAGATCTGATACAACTCTGGTATACACAGCAGACCACAGATGACCAGCAGGAAGGAAATGTGCATTCAAAATAAAAATCCCCTGCGCAGAAGTGATTGCACGGCTATAAACTATATGAATAAACAAAAAAAAGGATAGCCAGCAACTGCACACTGTGTAATTAATTTAATAAAACATAAAGCACAAGAGATAACAGACCCGTTTCGGCTCAGGAGTTAACCTAGCCTTCATTAGTGTAAGGAAATGTGCATCCAAAATAAAAATCCCCTGCGCGAAAGTGCTTGCATGGCTATAAACTATATGAATAGACAAAAAAAGGATAGCCAGCAACTGTACGCTGTGTAATTAATTTAATAAAACATAAAGCACAAGAGATAACAGACCGGTTTCGGCTCAGGAGTTAACCTAGCCTTCATCAGTGTAACAAATACAGAACTGAACAGCCCTCCTATCTATAACTGTAAAATGAAAAGTAGCTGTGGTGTGTTGTAGGACATGTTTAGATAGACCCCTCAGGTTACGTATCTCTGAACATCTCTTTGATGTCAGACATACAAGAATGAGTAATGCTTTATCTAAACATGTCCTACAACACACCACAGCTACTTTTCATTTTACAGTTATAGATAAGATAATAGGTGATAGAAATCATAAAATTGGTTGGCACACAAAACTGAATGCTATGGAAAAGAAGTGGATTGTTAAATTAGGAGGGCTGTTCAGCCCAAGTTTGAATGAATATTTATGAGCTCACCAATAACATTTCAATATTAATTAAGGATATTGTACATATATGGTCACAAGATGTTCTGTATTTGTTACACTGATGAAGGCTAGGTTAACTCCTGAGCCAAAACCGGTCTGTTATCTCTTGTGCTTTATGTTTTATTAAATTAATTACACAGCGTACAGTTGCTGGCTATCCTTTTTGTCTATTCATATAGTTTATAGCCGTGCAATCATTTCCCCGCAGGGGATTTTTATTTTGGATAACCAACCTTTTCTCTGGATGGGGAGGAGGAATTTTAAAGTTTTTCATGCTGATAACTGTTATAATTTTATTGCTACGGCTTCTTTTTTCTTTTCATGGTAAATGGTGTATTTTAAAATTATTACAATCTAGACAGAATGTTAACTGCAAATGGAAATAATGAATTAATACCACTGACCACAACTGATAAAAATCATACCACAGTAGAAGATGAAAGTAAAGTTTTGCAACATTTTAGTGAAATATATGATAATCTATACAAGGGATCAGGGGAATATGAAAATAAATATAATAGGGACTATACTACTGATGAAGTCTATCGACAAAAGCGCTTGACATGTTTTGTTTTTGTGGATTCACCTTTTGTATGGTGAAGTACTTTATGTGGATTGAGTAAACGTGCTTTTAACTATTGGTTGCAGGTCATTGGCTCAAAGAGTGGTTTTTGGTTGTTATTTGTGTTGGTTTCCACTCTTTTACACACCATAACATGTTACTGACTATACTACTGAAGTTTATTTAGAGTATTCAGATTGTATTTTTTTCCAGCATGTTTTCATTGCTAATAAGACTTTATTTTTGAACAGACTGTGTAAAGATTGTTCATGTCAGGGACAGACAGAAACAGCATGTGAAGAATGTCTGATAGCAAGTGAAAAGGTGTTCATTCATCTGAAGATTTGTTATAACTGTAAAGTCATAGAAAAGCATTATGGTTTGGGTGATGCTTTACATCATCAGAGAATGTGAAGGGTGACGTGTACTAAGAAGGAAAAATGTTAGTGTGGTGTACTTCATTCGAATATGCTGTCATAACAAGATGGATTCCTGAATGTTTTTCATTATGTATCTGATAATTTACATCCTGCTTAACATTAGTAATTTTCGACAGGGAAGAAATGTGAAAAGATTTGTTCTCTGTAGAAAGTTCTACTATGGAATTTGGAACTTATGCCTAATATGAAAAGTCATAAACAAGTTTTAAGGTTGTGCATCAGGGCCGGCAACTCGGCACGTAAAAATCTACTGCCAATCATTAGTGGACCGGAGTTCCGCTGTGGCGACCCCTAACCGGGAAAAAGCTGAAAGACACGACAACATAAACAAGTAGTCAGGAGATCTTAATTAGCAAAATGAATGCTGTAGTGCTCATTTTTAATTGGTCAGTGGTTGTTATATGATTGTTAAAATAATGTTGCTTTTAATGAAATAAATGATACAAATTCCATTATTCTGTAGATTAAGTAGACAGAACCTTGATTTTCTAGTCCCCCACATAGGTGTTACTCTTTGCAATAAAGGAGAGTATTATTCTCTGCTGAACTGTGTTGTGTGAAAGTTATTGGTTACCTTAACACCAATCACAGAGAATGTCTAAACTTCCACACACTTAAGAGGTGGGGTACTCTATTTCCATAAACCTAGTCTTGACTTGAGCAGTTATTTCTTATGAAAAAAATGAAGAATAACAAAAGTCCAGATATTTTAGCAGAAATAGCTTTTAGCTTTCCTTTAAATATTTCAAAGAACTATGCTAACTGTACCTCAAGCAGTTCCATTTGATTTACGAATACATTACCAGAATTTTATGTTGGCAATAAAATGGGAAAAAAGTGATTTGTACTGATTGATGATGTTTGCTGGGCAATATCTTGCTATTGAGAAAGAAAGGTGCCTGTCTGAGTAGCTAAAAGGGAGCAGTTCTATGTAAAGCATAAAACAGACATGAAATGCTGCTACTTGTAAATGTTATAAAGTGGAAATAATTTGCTAATGTGAATTGTTTGTGGGTGCTGGCCAAGTGGATGAGAAAAAGATAAACTGTCTACTTAGGTAAATTGCAATTTTTGTTTTAAAGGTTGTTTTCAGTATATAAGTTTTTTTTTTCATTCAGAACAACCCAATGCTTCTTTTAAATATTTTAACTTTATTTTGGGAGTTTAAGGGGTACTCCCTTTACAGAATAGGCTCATAGTAAATAGAGAGCAGCACATAGGTTGGTGATAGAGCAATGAAAGATGAAAATTATACAATTCCTCCCCTAAAACGTGCACGCTGATTGGCCAGCCCAACCAGCGTGCCCGTTGTAAATCCCTCAATATACTAACGGAAAAAGGTCCGGTCGCCCGGACTTTTTCCGTTAGTATAAAACACTGTCTCGCTATGTTAAAAGAGTTTAACATAGCGACACAGGTTTAAAAAAAGCAACAGAGATCTCCGTTGCTTTTTTTAAAGCTGTCTCGCTATGTTAAACTCCTTTAACATAGCGACACAGTGTGTAAAAAGCAATGGAGATCTTGCGATCTCCGTTGCTTTTTTTTTAAAGCTATCTCGCTATATTAAATGGGTTTAACATAGCGAGACAGCTTTAAAATAAGCAACGGAGATATCCGTTGCTTATTTTAAAGCTGTCTCGCTATGTTAAACCCATTTAACATAGCGAGACAGTTTAAAAAAAAAAAAGCAACGGAGATCGCAAGATCTCCATTACTGTTCGCTTATGTTAAATGGGTTTAACATAGCGAGACAGCTTTACAATAAGCAACAGAGATCTCCATTGCTTATTTTAAAGCTGTCTCGCTATGTTAAAGCCATTTAATATAGCGAAACAGTGCTTTTGCCCACAGCTCTGATGTACTGCGTAGGCATGCGCAGTACATCAGAACTGCCGCAGAATACCAGACAGCTGCGGAAGGGCAGTAAAGAGGCATTATACAATGCCGTTATTTAAGAAAAGTAATTATTTCTTTTCTTAAATAATGTCATTGTATAATAGCAATAACCCACTTCTGGGTGTGGGTAATGCTGGATTTACCCACGGCTGGCTTTGTTTGGTCCCTCGGGCTTCACCCTCGGGACCAAACCACGCCAACCGTAGGTAAATCCAGCATTGCCCACACCCAGGCGTGGGTTATTGCTATATTATTTATGCCTCTTTTACTGTGCCCAAGAGCTGCTCCATGACTTTTAGCTTGATCCTCAAGCTATAAAGTGTACCATTATTAGGCACAGGCCAACTAGATGGCTGCCTGGGGTGCCAGTCTCACTTCTCTTGTAGAGGTGCTTTTCAGGTATTTAGTTATTTTTATAGTAAATAAAATGGTATTTCTTTGTTATAAACATAAATATATAAATTATTAACAGAAAAGCTCCCCTATCAGAAAAGTGAGAGCAGAGTCCTAGGAAGTAAGTCCAGCAGATGTGGCCATACAATTTTTTCTGGTCATTCTTCCCATGCTATACCCAGACAACATTTAGGTAGATCATGGCCATATAGAGCAAGAAGTCAGTAAATTCTAAAAAGAAATAGTCCAGTAAAAAGAGAAAGCTTGGAGATGACATTTGGAAAGTTTTTTTTGCTAGCAGACAACCAGATCTTTCGGATGGCTGGGGGCGAGCTACTCCTCAACTATTTTGTAGAATATGGTTCATTTTGCTTGCTCTTTTTCTGCCTCAGCATACCCCTCAACTGTCTGGATTTTTGCCTTATACTTTTGGCCTGTTCCGTATAAAATCTGGCTTCCTGGCAAATAATAGAGGGCAGAAGTCACTAAATTATAACGCATGTAAGTTTCTGGCTTAATTTCCTTCATAATATGCATCTTAATACAAGCCTGTTATTCCACCAACTTCCTAAGTTTATAAGAACAGTATTTAAAATCTATCCCAGATTTTGAGTCTTTATCTCAAAATTATTGTTGACTGTGTCCATATTTCTTGTGCTGAAAGGCCAAGAGATATTTCTTGATATTCTCCTGGTAAACTATTGTGGATTACAGTCCGTCAAAAATGTCAGACATAGGAATTCAGTGCTTCTTTTAGCTCAGAAAATGTTTATTGATGCAAAACCTGTTGTTTTACTAACTAAATAAATTTAAGTAACAGAAAAATGGTGGTCTGTCTGTGAAGGAATATGATTAATGTCTGCTTTTTGCTCTTTGTTCTGACTTTGCAGGATTACTGTGATTTGTGTCAAGGAACTTGGAATACTTTAATGTATGACTATTTTTTCCATGAAATAAAGCTGAAATACAATCCATGGCTGTCAGTTTTTAGCTATAACTGATATGTGGGGTTGGGAGGCATCTGTAGAAAGTACCAGTCTTCCTTGTTATTTTCTCAGTTTAAAGAGTCACTATCTGGCTTTGCAGCTCTAGTGTGTATTTGCAGGATTACTCTGATTTATATGAATCAACTTGAGATACTTTAATCTGTGGCTACTATTTCCATGGAACAAAGCTGAAATACAGTGCACAGCCATTATTCTTTTTTTTGGAGGGGGGGTTCGGTCCTTAGAAAATAACTGACTCTTTTGTTGTTTTTCACAGTTTAAAAAGTGAGTATTTGAGTAAACAAATGCAATAAATAAATAGATGTGCAGGATTAATTTATTGTTTATAAAGCATCTCAGAATACTTTAATGTGTAGCTACTGTTCAGCAGAATAGAGCTGATACATTTCATTTTTTTATTACAAATATTTGAAGTGCCCACAGAACTAGCTATAACTACTATGTGGGGGTGGGAGCTATTGACATAACTTACTTTAAACACCCCACACCATTTTTACCATGCTTCAGCATGGCTTTGAATGATGTCAATGTGAGAGAAGAATGCCGATATACAGCAAGGAGGCTGTTGCCCCCTGTATCTCCTTGCCATCTATATATATAAGATCATTGCAGTCCTGTTGTCAGGGTCCATCGGAGCAGCTGCTCCTGCCCCATGAACATAATGTTGTCCATTTGTTAAAGTAGTGGAGGGCATTGGCTTACTCAAGAGCAGGGGTGAAGAGTGAACCCTGTGAGGTATTTAAAGTATGTTTTGATGAGCTGCCTGTATAAAATAATTGACTCTCTTATTTTCTCATATTAAACAGTGTTTTCTGCAGTGCATATATGGTGTGTTTATAGTAGGTTTCCTCAAGCTGTCTGTATAAAGTAACTGACCCTCTTGTTTTTTTCTCATTTTAAAGAGTCACTGTTTGGATTTGCAGGACTAGTGTGCATTTACAGGATTAACGTAATTTGTGTGAAGCAGCTTAGAATACGTTAATGTGTGACTACTGTTTGTATGCAGTAGAGCTAATATACAATATCACCATCATCTGAAGTACACACAAAAGTAGTTGTAACTCTTGGGTAGAGGTAGAAGCTGCCTTTTGAAAGTAATTAACCTGCTGTTGTTTACTCATTTTAAACATCTGTGTTTGCAGCACTAGTGTGCATTTTCAGAATTACTGTGATTTATGTGAAGCAGCTTAATGTGTGACTTTTGTTTCCATGAAACAATTCTGAAATTCACACAGCAGTCATTTTTAGCTGTAATTGCTGAGTGAGGCTATTAGCTGTCTGTGGAAAATAACTGACTCTTGTTTTTCTCAGTTTACAACAGTCAGTCTCTGGCTTTGCAGGAATAGTATGATTTGTGTGAAGTAAATTGGAATACTTTTAATGTGTGGCTGCTGTTTGCATGGAAGTTCACACAGCTGAAATGCAACACATGGCAGTATTTTTATCACAGTTATCTGAAGTTCAAACAGAAGCAGCTATAACTTGTGAATGGGGTTGGTGCTGTCTCTTGAAAGTAACTGATAATCAGTGTCTGGCTTTCATGGCGAGTGCATTTGTGTGAAGTAAGGTTGACTACTTAACAGGATATCTGAAATATGCATAAAATAGCTATAATTGTTTATGCTGTTTCTACAGGAAAAATGTGTAGTTGCTGTTGCTTGCTCACTATTTTGGCTTTGCATGACTAATGTGAAATGTTTAAAGCAACTACAAAAACTTTAATGTGTGGAAACTCTTTGTGTGTTTGCTGTACCTGTTTCTGCCTGTTTTGTGAAAAAAAAGAAAAAAATATCTCTTTTTTTCCTGCTTTACTAGTTTAGTCCAGTTTCAGAGTTGCTGATTCCTGGGCTTTGGTTGTAGTTCCTCCTGTTTCCTGTTTTGGGGGGGGGAAGGGAAGCTACCTTACTTACCAGTGGTGGGAAGCATGTGAGCTTGCTTTTTGTCCAGTTTTGTGAGGTTCAGCCAGTAACTAGTAGTTTATTGGTCGTTTTTTGGGCCAGTTTCTAGCTTTTCAGCCCCCACTGGTAAAAACGCTTAAACGCCAGCGGGCCGCGATTTAGAGCGATTTAGCGCGGAGCGCCACTGCTGCACACTCAGGGCAGTGCCCGGTTAGGCTAAAACTATTCGCCGCCCTAAGTCCACTCTTCAAATTTTCCTTAAAACCACCCTTCAACTATACCACAATCACCCTGAAGCAATCCCTATAACTAAAGATCATCTCTACTTGACTCCAAGTGACTCTTCTCTCTATATCTCTTACTAGCACTTTCTACCTCTAAGAGGCTTATTACCTTTTACCTTGATAATTCATAGATCATAGATAGTACCCCAAAACCCCCCTCCCCATCAACTCGTCCCCCGGAATCTGAATCTTATTTTTTTTTTTTCTTTCTCTAGTTTTTCGTCTGTCGAGTTAGCAGTTGCCTCTCCTCTCCTGCTCTGGTCTCCTGGTCAACCTATTGAATCAATCATTCAATTGTTCATGTACACAGACAACTCCCTCCCACAAACACAAATACACAAAACACAAATACATGCAACTATAATAAAGAAACTGCTCTTCTGGAGGCTGACAGGGACACACAAGACCAGTAGGAAGGAGAAGGCTGGCTTTACACACACCACACACACACACCATAGACCATAGTACCATTTCATAACCTCAAAATCATACATAAATACATACAGGCTCAAAAGGAGTTCTGACAGGCTCTGATCAAACACCCAGAAACAGCAGAGGCCACAACCAGACACCCACCTCAACACACACAACACACACACAACACACCCACCTCACAGTCAGAGGCCAAACAGTCACAGCAAACAGTCAACAACACCAGACAACAATACTTAGTCAGCTTGGTTGAGTCATCTCAGTGACAAGCCACGAGATGTCCCGGCTCACCGCACTGAGTAAGGAGAAGGTCACAGTGTCGGGCGCTAACTCGAGGCTCTATAACGCGCACACCGTGGTCTCAACAACAGGTCTCTATAAACATGACTCAGTCATTGTCCGTGTTGTAACGCTGATACCCTCGACCTAGGACATGAAAAGAGACACAGGAAGAAGAGACATTATGTAGCAGGAGATTATGTAGCCCAGGCAGGTATGACCTGACTCCTGGCCCAATCATGATGCCACAAGACACATGATGAGATACTTAACAAAACAGAACAATTGGAACACAAAGGATAACTACATTACATGGACAGCCTCTTCTATCACAGACGTATGTCTGAACTGTAGACTGAAGTGGCTATAACTGCCTTGTGGAGGGTGGGGGTTATAAGGATGAAAGCAACTGTCTATCTCATGATTTGATACGTTTAAATAATCTTTCAAAAAAAAAGAAGAAAGAAAAAGAAGCCATAAAATGCTTCACAGAACATCAAGACCTTCAGTGCTTCTGGGGATATGGAGGTCACTACAAGGCTATATAAGTGGATTTTGTCACAGGCTTAAAAGTAGCCTCTGTCCTGAACCCCACCTAGTCTACAGACCATTTTCAGAGGTTTGCACAGCACATCATTGTAGTTTCTGTTGGGGAGACTGGGGTCAATGCTCTTATTCCTTTAATTTTCTTTTGTGGGAGTGTAAGGAGGCATACTGTTTATAGGCCTGACAGTAACAGGCTGAAATATGCTATATGCTGTTTGTTTTTTCAGTTTTATCCCGGTCTGACATGGAGGTACACAAACAGTTGCACTCTTTTGGGAGTAAGGGTGAGGAGGAATGCTGTGTATATGTGTGACAGCAACAACTTGTAAGGTATATGATTGTGTGGCCATTTGTGCCTTCACTTTCATCTTAGTCTAACACCAGAGAAGATACACAGAAGGGGTCCACATACACCAAATGTCTGAACCTGCGGTTCCCCTCATACTGAACAGGATTACTATTACAACCACACATCATCAGTAGGGTAAAGCGAACCCATCTCACAATGGTCTAATCCCAGCTCACGTTCCCTATTAGTGGGTGAACAATCCAATGCTTGGTGAATTCTGCTTCACAATGCTAGGAAGAGCCGACATCAAAAGATCATAAAGCAACATGGCTATGAATGCTTAGCTGCCACAAGCCAGTTATCCCTGTGGTAACTTTTCTGATACCTCCTGTTTAAACCCAAAAAGCCAGAAGGATCATGAGGCCCCCTTTCACGGTCTGTATTCATACTGAAAATCAAGATCAAGTGAGCTTTTGCCCTTCTGCTCCACAGGAGGCTTCTGTCCTCCCTGAGCTCACCTTAGGACACCTGCATTACTCTTTAACAGGTGTACCACCCCAGTCAAGCTCCCCACCTGACACTGTCCCTAGAGCAGGTCATGCCCAGACACCCGGGCACTTGGATCCAGAAGATAGAGCCCCAGTGGGGCTTGCCCTCCCACCTCACTGGGTAAGTGAAAAACAATAAGAGTAGTGGTATTTCACCAGTGGCCAAGGCCTCCCACTTATTCTACACCTCTCATGTCTCTTCACAGTGCCAGACTAAAGTCAAGCTCAACAGGGTCTTCTTTCTGCACTGATTCTGCCAAGCACGTTTTCTTGGCTGTGTTTTCACTAGATAGTAGGTAGGGATAGTGGGAATCTCTTTCATCCATTGTTGCGAACCTTGAACCTGTAAAAAACATCATGTTGATCACGATCAAATGCAGAAATGGTTATGGAGAGGCAAATTCAAACCAAGAGATGAAAGGTTAATATTGGCAGCCCAAGACAGTGGGCTACGTGCATGTTGGTTTACAAAGTTCATTGAACATGTGGCAGAAACAGACAAATGTAGGTTTTGTAAAACAGAATTGGAAACAGTTGCACACCTTGTTGCTGGCTGTGACTTACTAATGGCAGGAGGACTTATACTGAAAGGCATAATAATGTGGCAAGACTGTTGTATTGGGGATTGTGCAAACATTATGGCATTGAAGTGGTTGAAAATCACTGGAAACATGAACCACAAAGCAACATAGAAAAGGATGAAGTCTACATTACATGGGATCACCCATTACCAACAGTTCAAAAGATAGATGCGTGAAAATCAGATATAGTAGTCAATGAAAATAAGACAAAAGTAGCACTGATCATTGAAAGCGTTAAACCCAACGACTTCAGTGTCTTGTGTACAGAGAGACACAAAGTCATAAAATATCAGGATTTGCAGGCAGAAATGAGAGCAATGTGGAAGAAAAATAACCAGACAGTTCAAATACTAGTAGGAGCAACGGGTCTTATAAAAAAGAATCTGCAATCATATTTAGATATGTTACCGATACACGTAACTCCGTACAAATTGCAGAAGGAGTCATTACTGGGCACATTGTGGGTGCTGTGAAGAGCACTTCTGGCTGACATCAAAGATTAAAACAATATTAATTTCATGAACTTTAATCATACTTTGATTTAGGAATGGGGTCCATTCCCATCATGGTAGTAAAAACCCAAAAGATTTGGAGAAATTAAAAAAAATGAATAGCCTTAATAGGAACTAGGACTGCATATAGTAGTGTGCTCACTATAGCAGTTTCATGTGATCAGCATGCAAAACACTGCAAACATAGGACAGAAGAGGCAGCATAAACTATGCAATTTGAAAAGAAAAATCAATTTTACCAGAAGCTCTTTCAATAATAGTATATAATGGTCCAAAATCTACAGTCATTAGGAACCCAAACAAAAGGTCAAGATCTAACAAAAATCTTCCTGCTAGCATCAGCACTTATTAAGCAGTAGTAGTTGAAAAGACATGGATTTAAATGTTTTAATTACAGTAGTTTAATTATTGATAGTAGACATTTTGGCTTGTTTAGAAAAGGATTCACCTTAGTGCTGACTCAGAAGCTGGATATTGCTGAGACTATTTCGGATTTGAAATTGTATGTTAGAAAGTTGGATTTCAAGGTGTTTTTTACTAACAAGGAGGGGGACTGTCATTGACAAGCTTAGGAGAACTGCCTTGTTAGGAAGAGTGTTTTCAATCCCCACTTCACCCCATTATCAGTATTTTTGAAAAGTTATGTGCTAATGATATTTGTAGATGGTAATCCCAGAATAATTACAAGAGGAAAAGCAATTTAACTCAGGATGAGACGGCTTTGATGCAAGAGGTTATAAATAATACAGATATTTGTGTTATGAAATCAGACAAGGGTGGGGGAGTTGTGATTATGCATGCCATAGATTACACTAGCAGAATGTTTATTTTACTTAGCAATGAGGAACAATACTCTAGAGTATCTAGGAATGAGATTTTGGTAGCATATGGCAAAATTGATGCATATTTGCATGATTTATTGTTAGAGGGTATGACTGACCATCAAGGGCACATGTTTCTTAGAGAAGAACACCCAGTTGTACCACATATTTTTGGTATACTTAAGGTGCACAAGGTTATCCTTGACCCACCCCTTCGACTTATTATGGATACCTCTGGTTCAAAGACCCACATTTTGGGTGTGTATGTTGATAGAAGCTTTAAAGATTTGAGGTCCCTTTTTCACTACATAATTAAAGACTCGTGTGATTTTCTGGGTAATATTAAACTGGTGTTCTTCCATGATAATTGGCTGCTGGTTACGATTGATGTTAAAGATTTATTTTCCTGTATCTCACATGAGGTAGGGCTTGATTGATTCTGAGAGTTTGTGAGTACTCACAGTAGTTTCAGTAATAGTGAAGTTAATATAACTGACTTCATGGAAATTATTTTAAGCAAAAATTTTGTGTTTTTTCAAGGTGAGTATTTCAAGCAGGCCAATGATGTTGCAATGGGCAGTAGTTGTGCTCCTATGTATGCGGACCTTATCATGTGGTACTGGGAGCAGAAGTTTTTGTTACCCTTTGTTTAAGCAGTATTTCATTGCCTACTTCAGATTTTTGGATGATATTTTTGTAATATGGAAAGGTGATGAGGGTGGTTTAAATGACTTTATAGATTATTTAAACAATACCACTACAATCTTGAAATGTACTTATAGTTTTTCAGTGAGTAGTATTAATTATTTGGATGCATTGTTGGAAAAAGATTTAGGTTTACATAAGTTCAAATCCAAGTTATATAGGAGGTCTACGTTTTCCAACAGTTATCTGCATTTTGACAGCTGTCATCCCTATAAGCAGAAATGTAGTTTGGTAAAGGGGCAGATGGTACATTTAGCTAGAATTATTTGTGAAGTCAAGGATCTCCAGGTGGAGATAGGGTGTTTGAAGCTTATACTTCAGGAAAGAAGTTATCCAGAAGCTTTACTCAATAACGTGCATCATGGAATTAATAATGGAAAGAAGTCCATGTTCCTTCCGCTTTTGAGGCAAGGATTACTTGCCAACCAGGTTAGGTAGAGTCTCACAGAGGAAGGTAGAAGTAGTGGGAGACTTTTACACAATAGTCTGGTCCTCAGATATGCCCAGATGAGCAGTATAATTAAGAATTTAGTTAAAACAAACTGGAAAATCTTTGAAAGTCTTCCCGAGTTAAGAGAAAAGGTGGGGGATGCCCCTCTTTTTACATATAATATGGACAGCACAGTGGTGCAGTAGTTTGCATTGTCACCTCACAGCAAGAGGTTCTCCAGTTTGATTCTCAGCTGGGGTGTCTTCTGTGTGGAGTCTGCATGTCCTCCCTGCATTCATGTGGGTTTTCTCTGGGTGCTCCGGTTTCCTCCCACATTACAAAGACATGCGTCTGAAGCGTTTCTCCCTGGGCCTCCATTGAAAATTGAATCGTTCCAAGTCGGACTTTAACAGTAAACTAATAATAAATAAAATAACATAAAAAATATAACAGGTATATTAATTTAAAATAAAAAATAGAAAAAGCTGTCAATCCAGGGATAAGTACAAACATGGGATTAATTAAGGACACTAGAAAATGTGGGGCTTGTAGGCAATGTAGTTCTATTCATGAAGGTGAAGTGGTTGGCTTACCTGGTTTAAACAATACTTTTCATTTCAGGTAAAGTATCAATTATAAAAGTACATCTAGCTTTCAGTGATTTGTGTTTCTCCTTTTATTTTGGAAAGGCTGAGTGTTCTTTGCAAAAGAGAATTTATGAGCATCTTTATGATGTGAACCAGAAAAAGGAGACCAATGCCCTTATACAGGCATAAGATTTCCTGTGGAGAGAATAAGAAATGTGTTTTTTTTTGCCTTGGAACAGGTGATTCGGAACCCTTGGGACAGTCTGTGGGAGTACAACATAGAATATAAGGAGCTGGTTCAGCAGATACATTTAAATGTTAGTGAAAGAACTGGGTTAAATGATGCCATCTCTATTGCCACTGCCTTAAAGATCAGGGTGGCCAAGCTGTAAAAAATGTTTTACTTCCCTTCTAACTTTTATTGAGTTTTATTAGTTTAATAGTATTCATTATAACATTTTAAAGTGGGCAGTTTTTAAAATTATGTTTTTTAAATGATGTTATAAATGATGTTTTATATGAAACATGTTTTTTAACTTTGATTTCGTCAGCATGGTTTATTTATGAGGATTTTATTTATAAGAATTTTATTGTAACATGTATTGTTTTTCACATTAGCATACATACTTATAATAAATATTCAATTTTTACTTGGGGTGGCAGAGTACTCCTATCTATCCTGTTCTTAACCTGTAGTCTTTCAAAGTTAACTTAGCTCATGATTGGTTGTGCTGTAAATAGTTTATTTTGTATTTATTCAGTGCTGAGATTGGGTGGATACCCATTTGGTAATGTACTTAAGGTGTATGTTACTTGATATTTCAGTTCTGATGACGTCCTGTACTTATGGACAAAAGCGGTTAACTTGTATTATTATTTTTGTTAATTATTTGACACTGCTCATTTGTGGTTGGGATTTTGTCAAGCTTTGCATCTTTCAGAAGTTGAAAAGATGATAACAATTTCAAAAACTGAATTCACTGCCAAATTGTTGAATAGCAGAAAAAGTTTGGCAAATGTAAGCTTGGATTTTGGTGAAAAAGATCACTGTTTTGAGTAATCACTTTCAGTTAAAGCCATGTCCAGTGAAACAGCCACTCACATCTGCATTGCAACTATTTAATTTATATAGTTTGAACTAATGAAAACAGCATGACACAGGTGCAAAGATACTTGAAATGTAAGTGTTAGTGGCTCCAAAATAGGGTAAAAAAACAATGTTTAATCAAAGCATATGTAAGTGGGAGAAAAGGAGCCAGATAGCAAAATCAAAAGTCAGATACCTGTTCCTTGTCAAATACCTCACTACTCAAGTTAGTAAATAGTACAGTGCACCCAACATAAGGACAGGACCATAAAACAAGATAAATCAGGTGGAATGCAGGGGAATTAAAAACAAAACACTGCTGGCACATTCCCTTTAAAGAAGAGCACAGAAGGGGAGTACTTGGAGAAACTGAAGGGATATGCTACAGGTCAAATACACATTCCATTCAGAAAAATATTAAAAATGGTTACAGAAAATGTAATATCTCCACAAAATAAAACCCAAAACATTAACATTTTTATTTTGTTTTGCAAAACAGAGTAATGGTCACATTTTTAAGACTGAGTCACAATGTCTTACTTAAATTTTCTTATGAATTTGGATCATGCCACATCCTGCTGTTGCATGTCTCTGATAATGAGAATTCTGTAACTGTTCTTTAGCTACTTTACCATTTTCATAGCATGTTAAATCTTCACCTGGCATAAGATGATCTGTTTGTGGGGCTGACAATTTCATATGCCATCCTTGTCTGTACTTATGTCCTACTGTCATTAGACTACAAGGGGTTGTCATGTTTGCACCTCCTGGTACCACTTTAACTTCCATATAAGCACAGAAACAGGTTTTGAGAGTAGGTAAAGATCATTTGACCCATCTAGACACCTTATTCACTACTTTTTAATAAGCTGCAGATTTTGCTTAACTAATTTCTTAGCTGTCACTAACTCTTCATGAAGTCTGTTGCAATTATTCACTGCCCTTATATATATAGGTAGGTACTAGGCTATCGGCCCAAGGGTCTACGTAAGCCTAGCCAACATGGTTCTATAACTTACGCCACCCAAAAAAGTTATTTTCCTGTACCACTGTCCAGCAGAGACACAGAAGTGATCCCCGGGGTGTATTTCCTATTTCCCATCCACTCATCAAGATTTTTCTTGACAAGTACTAATGAAGAACTTTGCTTGGCATAGATGAGTAGCTTGTTCCAGAGTATAGGAAGTCTCTGGGACAGGAATCTATCCCTCCAGCATGTCTTGTTTATTGTGGTGACAAGGTTTAGATCCCTAGAGCGTGTAGCTCGGAGGGATTGGGTTTTCCTTAGGTGTAGCATGTCCAACAGCTCTGGGTTTGACATAGCTTTATATGTTAGGAAGAGATCACCTCGGAGTAGGTGATATGCTACGGAGTAAAGCTGGAGTTTTTTGAGGCGGTCAGTGTAGGGCATTTGTTTGAGGCCAGTAATCCTCTTTGTGAGGTACTTCTGTGGCCTTTCCAGCTGCTGCAGATGTCTTGTGAGATACATTCCAAAAGGGGCATTGTACTCTATAATGGGTCTAATGAGTGATGAGTAGAGGGGAACAATGACCTCTTTTTTCCTGGATAAGAACCCTTTTATGATGAGGTGTGCCATGTAGAAGGACTTCCTGACTACTGTGGTGATGTGATTATCAAAGGAGAGACTACTGTCCATCTGGGTCCCAAGGTCTCTTATCACGCATTCGGTGTTAAGTTGATTGCTGCCTATGTGGTAGTTCATGGGTACAGAGTTTTTACCAAAGGGGATACCACTGCACTTTTTGGCATTGAGCTTGAGGCCATGGCTCTGACACCAGGCATCTGGCTCAGTGAAGCCCTTCTGTAGGATGTCCACATCATTTGGGGACTTGACTATGGTTCCTAGTTTGCAGTCATCTGCGAACTTCATTAGCCAGAGGCCTTCTGTGTCAGCCTGTACTTCAGAGAAGTAGATATCAAACAGGAGAGGTCCCAGGACAGAACCCTGTGGTACTCCACTTGCCACTGCTTTGAGGTCAGATTTGGAGTCTGCAACTTTTACAGTGTGGGTTCTGTCAGTGAGCCAGTTGGCAATCCATCTTGTGATGTAGGGATTTATACCTAGTTTAGTGAGTTTAGCTATAATTCCAGAATCGGGGATGGTGTCGAAAGCCTTGGCGAGGTCAAGATAGGCTGTGTGAACCACCTTACCCTCATCTACGGCTTTGGTGACTGCCTCAAAGAAGTCGATCAGGTTCAGGAGACATGATCTGCCTTTCACAAACCCGAACTGGGTGGGATCCAGAGTTTGGAGGTTACCAATGTCTTTGTTTATGAGTTCCATGATGATATGTTCCATGGCCTTGCGGACCAGGCTCGTCAGGCTAAGGTCGATAGTTCCCGGGATCCGTGGTGGCTCCCCCTTCGTGGAGTGGGATAACTGTTGCTGTGCGCCATTCCTTGTATCTACCATAAGTCTTCTATCTTGTATTTTTATATTATTTCCTCTTGGATTCATCAATCTGTTTTCTGAAATAGTACTCCCACTTGGACTGATGATGCCACTGAGGTACTAAAATGTCTCTTTTGCAAACCCCTCTGAATTATTTCTTCAAGAATGAACATGCAAAGCTCCTGTTTCATTATGTTTCTGGTGGAGGCCATATATCAGCTACCTATTGGAATTTCAGCATTCATAATGCTCATGGCCGACAAACCAGAAACAAGGACAGAAAATGCAGGAGAAGAACCACTATTGAACATCACTCTTCTCCTTTAAACTTGTTTTTTGCAGGAGGCAAGCCTTCCATATACCCCAAAATATATATACCAACTCTGAGACTGACATACCTTAGAGAAAAGAGAATATTCCAAGAAATGGCCATATTGGACTTAGTATATGTAAGTCCATTTTTTCAACCATTCAGTCTATCAGGACTCACTGAAGCAGGTCCAATATTTCATATGGTTACCCCATATAACATTTTTATTCTCCTGTCCTTTACAATCCCTTTCCTGTCTATGCCATGGTGGAAATAAAGTCACCAAAGCTACACACAGTAATCCATATGTGGTCTCACTGGGTGTCTCTACAGCAAGATAATAAATTCTTATTTTCTACTAATGATGCCTATTCCTAGACATGCTAGCATTCTACCTGTCTTCTTTGCTGCTTTTTCATGGTGCTTAATTACATTTAGTTCATCTAATATGACTACCTTCAGGTTTCTTTCCACTTTTATACTCTTTTTGTAGATTATTGCTTTCCAGATGGGATGTTTTTAAGCAGACATCTTTTTTTTTGTATTCTCCCTCTCTTGCTGAATCAGTTGTCAGTTTTTCTGTTCTTCTTTAGAACTGCTCCTGTTTGTACATTCTATATGTTCAGTAAAAGACATACTTCTTCAGACCTTCTGTGGCATCACATATACTGAGAGGGAAAACACATCCTCATTACTGACTTTTGAAATATCTACTGTTATCATGAAGCCATCCTCATTACTGACCTTTGTCCTATCCACTGTTATCATGAAGCCATCCTCATTACTGACCTTTGTCCTATCCACTGTTATCATGAAGCCATCCTCATTACTGACCTTTGTCCTAGCCACAGTTATCATGAAGCCATCCTCATTACTGACCTTTGTCCTAGCCACAGTTATCATGAAGCCAGCCTCATTACTGACCTTTGTCCTATCCACTGTTATCATGAAGCCATCCTCATTAATGACCTTTGTCATATCCATTGTTATCATGAAGCCATCCTCACTACTGGCCTTTCTCATATCCGCTGTTATCATGAAGCCACCCTTGTTATTGACCTTTGCCATATCCACTGTTACCATGATATTTGTGTTAGTTATTTTTGGTATTATTGTGGATACAAGTGTTTAAACACAGTGGCGCATCCTCTTTATTTGTCTCATAATATTTATTTGTTTAATTATTTGATAATGGGCCAGCCTCACTGAGCAAAGAAATGGTGTCTTTTTAAAGGGGATATGGGTAAAGGGTGGAAAAATAGCAAACAATGATACTGCAGAATAAAAACAAAAGTTTTATACTTACCATAATGACAAATCCTTAATGTCCCTCAATGTCTGAGTTTACTAAATGGTTATCTGCCTTTGTGGCCAGTCCGAGACAGCAACTTTCCAATACTGACACTTTTTCAGCACTCCAACTCATCCTGTCTCCCAAAATGCAGTGCATTCCTACTGTTCTTCAGCTCAAACTTGCCTCCATCACATACTGCCATATTGAGGAGCCCTGGAGAATGTCTTTGAATTTGGATCTACCAGATCTGCCAGGAAGCACAGTGACAATTTGGAAGGGGATGGTTGTCAAGATGGAAGGAGAGGGGCAATAAGGATCTATCATTGTGGTAAGTACATAATGTTTGTATCCTATATTGTTCTGTCTGTCCACCCCAACTGATAGTGCAGAATCTCCAGCTACTTTCTTCCTTCCTCCTTTCCACAACAAAGAGGAGGTGTCCATAGTAACTGTGGTTGAGTGAATGGGTAGAACAAAGGGGCATGGCACTTGTACTAGTGAAGACTGAATCAGGAAACTGAAGGGAATGAGTGGGCTGGGACCATTACATGCTTAGTGTCCAGTGAAGTACCCACATGTGACATCTAGCATGTGGAGCAAACATAATTGCTGGTACTATCATACATAATGTTTGTAGTACTAGAGAGGTCAGAGCAGAATCCTGATGAACATATTCTGCAATTTAAAGTTTGAAGGACAGCAGTCTTTGTGCAAGAAGTCTTACAATTTGTGTTGCAGTCTCCAGATGGCAGCATATGAAATCTAATGTATGGATTGGATCCAGGTTTGATATTTCAATATTTACTGAGATGCCCTAAGACTAACACAAATGGAGCAAGTAATCCCTTGTCAAGATAATGAATTGTTTTGTATTTACAGCAAGGAGCCAACCATGGAGTTAAGAGAACACTCAACCCTTTCAGCCTGAGAAGGGCTATGAATGTCAACATGCACATGATGAACACCTGGGGGCTATGGTGAGATCAGTGGATAGGGATCAGAACTGATAATGTGTAATTTTGATGTAAAGGTAAGCATCCTGAAGGTCTGCTGATCACATTCAGTTCTCTTCTTGTAGGTAAGGAAGGATGGAATGGACTGTACCATGACCATCCACAATTTCATCATTTTGACATAGAGATTCAGCCTGCTGGGATCCAGAATGGGTTGATGTTCTGTGATTCCTTAGGGACTAAAAAGGATCTTCAGTAGACTCCAGATTTGGTTGGTTTGGTGGGACCTCTTGGATTGCTCTATTTTGCTGGAGTTGAATATTCTTCTGGACTGCTACCTTCTTTTGGTGGAATGGAACATCTGGAAGGGTCGGCAAAATTTGTTTTGGGACAGACATGAAATGTGTGACATAGCCTCCAGATATGATGCTCTTTACCCATTTGTCCTGTGTTATGGTTGACCTAGCATCAAGGTGAAAAGAGTGGGAGAGAGATGGCTCCTGACTGCCTCTAGATGGAAGCAGTTGGACAACCCTTCAGTAACATTACAGAGGCTTGTCAAAAAGGGACCCCTGAACTCCTGAATTTGTGGACCCTTTAGCTTCTGGGATGGCATCCATTAAAGAATACTCTTTTGCCCTGGTGTACCCTATCTGGAGAGGAATTCAAGGATAATTACTGTGATTTTCCTGACCAGTGACCTTTGAAACTCTTCTTTTTTCAGGAAAAGGGCCTATGAAAGGATTTAAATCACACTACCAGAGTAGACAATGTTTTTCCCTACCTGTTCACTCTTCAACAAGGTTTCTTTAATTGTTTGACCAAACAGAGATGATCCACCATAAGGGGCCTTCATTTAGGATGCTTTAAACTTGTTCACAAAGTAACATGCACACAATAAGGCATGATGGAGCACAGCAATGCAGGTGTCTGCTGCTCTAGCTGTCCAATCTGCTGAATTGCATAGCATCCTCATGTACAGACTGGTAATAGACAACATGACAGAGAGTTGAGTTTAACCTGTTTCCTGGTGTCCAGTGTCAATGGTCTCCTGAGGGAATTCAATGTCTGTTCAGCTAGGTCCCTCTAGAACCTAGTCTTCTAAGCTATATAATTTAAAACCCTCAGGGAAAAGGTTTCTGAGGTATAAGCACACATTTCAAAATGGTTTGTCATCCTAGGTTCCCTGAAAATGGATGCATTGTAGATCTCTCCTTGGATAGCTTATTTTTACTGGCAGATGTAGTTGTAATAGAATCAATAAGAGAGCCCTTGCTTCAATATGGCCTGTTCTCAGGTTGTCTCAAAATCCTGTCTGGCTTACATGAGATAGGTTCCATCACATCAAATTCACATTGTGCTCTCTCCATTACCAGGTCAATGAAATGCTCAGCATGAAAGAAAACCCAGAGAGTAGAGAGGCCAGCCCTGAATGCCTCAAATAACACTTACTGATCCAGGGAACGGAGTGGTGGGATAAGTTCCTCACTGATACATTAATTCTATGATCTCTCCAAAACTGGAGTTCTTTGGGGTGCTGGGGAACCTTCCTCTTTATCAAGGTCTATGTCCAGTGTAAATTATTCTGTAGGGAACCAATGTGCCTCCTTTTGCACTGACACTTACTGGGAGCCTGAGGTAGTTGTCTGAGGATCCAGAAGTGGCCTTAGGACCTTGATGAAGGATTGGTTTGAGGCATTCAGAGCTTGTGCTGAAGAATGGGGCTTAAGGATTGACATGGATCAAGGTCTGGGGGTGGACAGGTGATGATCCTCTCAAAAAACTTGAATGCTGATGTGGACCCATATAGTATCAAGGATAGGCCAGCCAAAACCATCTCTGTCCCCAGAGAAGAGGAGGCAAACTGAGCTGAAAGGAATACTTTTGGCACAGCGGGGCCAAGAGTGGAACAGAAGTATTGAATATCAAGGTCCCTGATACTGAGGATGGAACCACACAGGTCAGCAATGTAAATAGATTGAGACACCAGACTTAACTGCTCAGCACCAATGCACAGTCATCAAGTCCTAAGGTATTGGTGGTGAGTGTGTTGGATATACAGACAGTGTCAGTGGTGGGCCAACTTGATTCACTCTAGAGAAAGAGGGGGATAGGATGACATCCATATTAATCTGAGCCTTGACAAATACACTCACTAGTTTTATTTATTTATTTGTTTATTTATTTATGTATTTATTTTTCCTTTGTTGACCAGGTTAGTCCCACTAGGCTGGCAGCCGCTTTTCATGGGACACCCAAGATGGTATTTGTACTACTGGTGGAAATTTGGCCAGGGCATAAGAGAACTTCCCCTACTCTTTTTGATAGGTGCCATAGGGTCTTTTACATCACCATAAACTACCACCAACTAAGGCAGATGGGGCCTCAGTTTAACATCTCATCTAAATGAGGAGATATCTATGCCACTCCTGGTAGGTCAAAAGGAAAAAAACTTTACACAGATCAGAAGCCACAAAGGCTCCCTAAGGGGGCAGCAATGACTTTTAGTACTTAGTGGGCAGATGTGCACAGCAGGTGTGCTGATCATACCTCTCAACCTCTTAAGGCAAAAAATATGGATAAAGCCTAACATAATGGGGGGGGGGGAACAAAGGCACAAAAATAGGGACGGATTTTAAATATTCCTCTTATAAACTCAGAAAGTTGATAGAATAACAGGATTAGACTTAACATTCATTTTTCTGAAGGATATTAAGTCTGCAGCTCAAATGTATGTCATTATTTAGTGACTTCAATCCTCAGGTCATTACAGTGATTTGCCAGAAAAAGACAGATTTTATGAGGAACAGGCCAAAAATATGAGGCAAAAATCTGGACATTCTGTGAAAATCTGAACAGTTGAGAGGTATGGTGCTGATGTCATTGTGGTAGTCACTCCCATAGTTAAGGACCTTGACCAATCATTACACCAATCATGACTCTTTAGTCCATTACTTCCCAACAGATCTCTCACTCCTTGGACTCTAAATATTGATTACCAGGAGAATAATCTTCACAGGGTGTCAGGAGGATCACCTGGTGAAGGTTCATATCTAGCAAGTACAAACATAAGCAACTGGGGAACTCAAAGATGGGTGGAAGATGAAAGCAGGGAGCAGCTGGAGGCTGTGCAAGTGTTGGATGGGGAGAGGGGTGGGGGGGATATTCTTATGATTGCAGTGATTCCCCAAAGCAGAACTGCAAGTCTATATTAAAATCCCTCTGTCACTCACACGCAAACACACACACACACACACACACACACACACACACACACACACACACACACACACACACACACACACACACACACACACACACACACACACACACACACGCACACACATACATGCTCACATTTCACACTGAATTTTACACCATGTGAAAGCCACCAATTAAACTTTGTCTGAATGTCCACACAGTGCAACATAGTTACATTGTTTAAGAGCGTCCTACTGACGATTACTGAGGACTGAAAGTGTCCATTATCTTTTCTCTACAAATGATATAGACTTCAGTTTTCAAAGGGCATTGTGAACCCACAAAGTCCTATATCTTCAAGACTATAATATTGTGTTGTGGGCGGATTCAAAAGACAAGACAACAGATAAGATGGACAAATATATGTTTGCATATTAAGTAAGCATTTATGGGATGAGAAAGTTTAAAAATTTGTTTGTAAGTCAAGAGCATATTTTGAGGAGGTTGGACTTTATGTAAAAGATTGTAATTTGAAACACACAGTATATTTACCATGACATTTTTGTAAGTGTGATATTCTACCATGGTTTCAGTATATACCATTTACCATACTTTGTTATCAAACAGTATGTTATTATTTCAGAAACAGTACAAGTGAATGCCAAATAAATGTGTTGTTCAGTGGTCCACATTCTGTAATATACAGTATTTCATAATAGTCTTTTAATATTTGTGAATTGTTATACATTTTTTCAGAGAAGAGTCTATACAACAGATAGAAATTCAGCTTTAAGTGACAAGCTTACATGCAATGTAATGCACACTCTAGCAAATTGCATTAGCTTACCACAAACCTGTTTAGAAAGTAACATGTTAGCAGACTTTAATTAAGCCTTTTCAGACCTACCAGCATGATTTGCATACATTCTTTCCCTACCCCTTAATTAGTACAGTCTCTGTACACAACGTTGCCCATACATGTTTTCCAGCCTGCTTATTTTAGCCTGTTTTTCAGTTTTGCAGTCTTGTAGTCTTATATAACCTTTGTTTAATTCTTAAACTTATTGGCTCTCTAATCTTTTAACAAGTAATTTATTTCTTTGAACACCTTGTTTAGTAAACCTTTTATCGCATTTTAACTCATTGCCTTTCTAGTTCCTTTATTAAGATGTGTCTCTATTGGAACATCTCATCACATCTTTCCATACATTTAACGTAATGTGACTTGTCCTGTGAACTTCATCTTTCATCAGTTCTTCACAAACATCCTACTTTCCTTTTTTATCTTCATAGAATTGTCATTTCATTTGTTCCAGATGTTGTTCTTTGGTTTTCATGTTGTTTCTTTTAATTTCACATTTCCTACTGTTAAGTTTCCTGCAATTTTCTGCAGATTTTATACATTACTTCATAATGCATTTTAATGATGCCTATGTTAGACTGCTTGCTTTGCTGTTCAACTAAATAGGAAATACAAACTCTCAGAACATGTAACACTAGCTCGTTTTCATCCAGTAACATATATATCTTACAGCATATTCACTTGCACCCAGTAACAGACCACATAGTAAATCTAGATTAACGTGCCTCACTCATTCTACTTTGTTTGAAGCTGAAGTACACAATAATGTATGATAGCTTGTCAGATAATCATCAGTAGTCCCTAAAGTAATGTTTGCTTTAGGTAGCTGCTCATTGACACAAGGTAAAATGTTTACACTGCATGCCCTTAATTCAGAAGTTTGTGATTGTGCAACTCAAAGCAACAAAATAAGACACTATGTCAGTTAAATCGCTAATGATGGTCTCCCGAAATTTACTGATTAATTGAAAATGTTATCCGTGCATTACAAATTGTGTTGACCTCTGTCCAACTGTTAAATTTATTCTGTATATCAGGGTGCTGTTTTTCACTGCCAGATTCCTGCCTTAGTTTCATGGCTCTGCATTATAAAGGAGAAAGTCCTGACTATGACCTAGATGGCCCGAGATCAATTAGCAGGAAGAGCCAGGATGAGGAGGGTGGGAGTAACTGCTCAAACTAGCGCATCCATTGTGGAGAGGAAGGAGATGGTGATTCTGATCTGTCGATTGATCCTGTGCAAGTGGAGGCTTGCATGTTCACAATGGCCAAAGGACTAGGGAATGTGGGCTTGGAAGTCCCAAGCTGTGGATGATGGCTCATAGGTGGGGCATGTATGGAAGTCTGTACATGCCATGGGGTGAGTTTAGGATGCATCCATTGGGAAGATGGTGCTTACATTAACCACCAAAACTGATGTCAGGATCATTGAAGAGAAAACCCTAATGACTGTATACATGGGAGATTAAATGATCATCTCTCGCCTGTGGGGTGAAGGGAAACCAACCCACAGTGGAGTTTGATGGTCAGCAGGCAGCTGAGAGAAAAAAATGCTTTAGTTTCTAGATGTGGTCCAAGCTGATGACCATTTGGACTTTTTTTCACATTAGTCAGATCCAGGTAAACTGCTTGTAAGAATTTGGAGTAAAAGCTACAAGGCTATACCAGAATAACAGGTCTGCATGGAAAGAATATAACCACAGGTTAATAATTGTATTGTACTGAAATGGAAAAGAGTGATGGTCCACGGTGTGGTGAATTAATGGGGTGTGCAGGATACTGGTCTAAGGCTTTTTCTTATATTTCTGAAAGACTGAAGTGACCTATTGGAATCCTAAGACCTTTCTTATCCACCCTCCAATACCTGCCTGGGGTAGTATTCACCTGGGTTACCTCCCTGGACAAAAGCCACAGTAATCTGCTCTCTGGTCTAAGGCTTTTTCTCATATTTCTGAAAGACTGAAGTGACCTATTGGAATCCTAAGACCTTCCTTATCCACCCTCCAATACCTGCCTGGGGTAGTATTCACCTGGGTTACCTCCCTGGACAAAAGCCACAGTAATCTGCTCTCTGGTCTAAGGCTTTTTCTCATATTTCTGAAAGACTGAAGTGACCTATTGGAATCCTAAGACCTTCCTTATCCACCCTCCAATACCTGCCTGGGGTAGTATTCACCTGGGTTACCTCGCTGGACAAAAGCCACAGTAATCTGCTCTCTGGTCTAAGGCTTTTCTCATATTTCTGAAAGACTGAAGTGATCTATTGGAATCCTAAGACCTTCCTTATCCACCCTCCAATACCTGCCTGGGGTAGTATTCACCTGGGTTACCTCCCTGGACAAAAGCCACAGTAATCTGCTCTCTGGTCTAAGGCTTTTTCTCATATTTCTGAAAGACTGAAGTGACCTATTGGAATCTAAGACCTTCCTTATCCACCCTCCAATACCTGCCTGGGGTAGTATTCACCTGGGTTACCTCCCTGGACAAAAGCCACAGTAATCTGCTCTGTATGTCTCAGTGTTTTTGATCTCTCCAAAAGCATTATTGTTTTGATAATACATTACTTTGTGTTAATGTATTACACCACTGCCTGACTCTGTCAGCAGCCATCAGCAGCCATAACCCCTCCATCTGCTCTCCTACCCCTTACTACAGTCCATCTCCGTGTTCCTGTTGCTCCTTCCCTTTCTTACATTAGCCTTATAACTGTTCCCTACTCCATTATCTGCCCTTCCCCTTTTCCTAACTCCTGTATTCTCCTCCCAAGGTTACCCTAAACCTAAATAAATAGGGGTCTGTCGTCTTCTTTCCCCTGTAGACAACCTAGTCTCTCTCCCTACCTCATTTCTCTATTGTTTCTGCCTGCAGGTCTGCCCTTCACTATATATCCCCTTCTACTATCCTGTAGAGTCCTGTCTATATTGTCTGCTCCATGGTCCTCTCCCTACTCCCCGTTAACCCCTTCTCCCTGACTAGTCCACCCTATCTTTTTCTCCCTGTACTGGTTTCACTTCTTTTTCTCTCCTCTCTTATACTACTCCCATAACCCCTGCATAATCTCAACCTTATTTACTGCTCTTCTGTCTCCTGCCCTGGTCCTCTACCTTACTGATTGTTTCTCTCCCTCTGATCTCACCTTACTTGTGTGTGCCCCGCTTACTTAGTTCACTCTCAAACCAACTACCCCAAGAAACCATAATACTTGGTGACGTCAACATTGACTGGTTAACCTGTTCATCCCAGCACCCTACTAGCCATATAAATCTCTATGGGTTCTCACAATTAATGACCACTCCAACTAGAATTCATAAACCTAATAAAAAAGAAACAACTCTAGACTGGATCCTTATTAATAACCATCCTAACCTCTACACTCCAGGAACACTCCCTGATAATATTAGCGATCACATGCTCACTTATATTATTAGACAAAAATTGCATGTCCCAACTACCCATAAACTCAAGTCATCTCGCTCAAACAGATTCTTCAATCCTGAACAGTTCCTCACAGAACTAAAAGCATGTAACTGGTCTCCACTAACCCACCTTGAACTCAATGAAGCTGTTACCTACTTTAATACCAATTTTCTACAGATCCTTGACTTTCATGCTCCCATTCGCACTACTAGGATAAGATCCAAAACTGCACCTTGGCTAACAAAACAAACTAAGAACAAAATGATCCTTAGAAATAAAATCTGGGCTAAATGGAGAGCTACTAAATGTCCTTTAGATCACCTTCTCTTTAAACAATTAAGAAATGCCACCAAGAAAGATACTCTCACAGATAAAAAGGAATTTTATCTTCACCTACAACAAACTAGTCAACAAACCCTGCAAAGATTCTGGTCAGGCATTAATAAACTTCTTAATCCAGGAGATACAACTACTCCCACACCTTCTGGCTTTAACCTTAGCAACTCCACTCTGATCCTAGATGCCTTCAACAACTATTTTACAGAAGTTATTCAAACCCTAGCTAATTCACTACCCACATCTACTCCTACCTTATCTAATACTTCTAATACCTCCTCTAACACCTTTCATATTCAACCTGTTGCCACATCTCTTATCTATAAGCTTCTCAAGAAACTTAAACCTTGCACTCCATCTGCTGACCAACTCCCATCTGAATACCTACAAATTGCTGCAGAAGCTATAGCATACCCTATTTCCATACTTATTAATAGAACTATCTCTGAAGGAAAAATCCCCACCATATGGAAAATATCTCACATCATCCCCCTACATAAAGGGGGCTCCTCAACTGAGCTCTCAAACTTTCGCCCTATTGCCTTACTCTCCCCTTTATCAAAGATCATGGAAAGATGCATACACAAACAATTTCTCAACTACCTTCTACAAAACAGTCTTCTAGCCAATTGTCAACATGGTTTTAGACCTTCCCACAGCACTACAACTGCCCTCCTTTCCTTTACTGACATTATTAGTAATAATAAGAACAATAATCTCCTCTCCTCTGCACTATTCCTAGACCTGTCAAAAGCCTTTGACATGGTTAACCATAACATACTTCTTGACAAACTAAATCTCTATTGTCTGAGCTCTCAAGCACTGCAATGGTTTAGGAGCTATCTCCAACACAGGCAACAAGCAGTTCTATGGGAGAATAACCTATCTTCCTTACTACCAGTAAACATAGGTGTTCCACAAGGCTCAATCTTAGGTCCCTTGCTTTTTTCCCTTTTTATTAATGACCTACATGTAAACATTCCCCAAGCCATCTGCATTCAATATGCCGATGACTCAACTTTAATCTGTTCTGCTAATAATGTTTCCTCACTACAATCCCTTACTCAAACAGTTTTCCATAAAGTTGAAAATTGGTTTATGGAACATTCCCTTCTTCTAAATCCCCAAAAAACAAAACTTCTTCTCTTTTCTCCTACTCTCAAATCTTCCTCACCTTTCTTCTCCATCTCCTCTAATGATGCCACCTGTATAAGCCCAGACATGACCACTCGCCTATTAGGTATTACTATTGACAACCGTCTTAATTTTGATCACCATATTGATAACACCATCAAATCAGTTAACAAAAAAATAGGTACTCTCTACAGAATTAAACCCTTCCTTACCCCAGCAGCTAGAAAAACCATTGCCCAAACCCACCTGATCTCTACCCTTTTCTATGCCTCTGCCATTTATACTAACTTATCAAAAAATAACATTACCAAACTCTCTACCTGCTACAACAGTATAACTAGATTCATTACGGCTACACCCTTCAGAACTCACCACTGTCTTAACCTCAGACAACTGGATTGGTTAGAACTTAATAGCCACTTACTCTATCAACAACTAACTATCATTCATAAGTCCCTTTACTACCCAGATGCTACCTAGCCTTACAAAACTAATTACCCCTTATAAAACCTAGCCACACTCCGATCTGCTAACAAACTACTAGTAGCCTCGACTAAATCTTACAATAAAGCTGGTGACTCATTATTTTCAAATTCTGTCGGAAAGTCTGGAACCAACTCCCTCAAGAAATAACTAACATTGACTCCACATCCCTTTTTAAAAAACATATCAAAGAGCACCTAAAAACCCACTGGCTATGTCCCTGTGCTAACCCTGACTGAAAACACTACCCCCTTACTCTTACTTCACTCACCCTCCCCTGTTTCTTGCCTCTAAATGCCACACTTACTGATACCAGCTACTTCCTTATTTTGAATCCTCTATACATTTTACCTATTCTCTCTTTCATCTTTAATATAGGCAATTTAGTGGCTTCCTAATCAGCTCTTTTTATTACTCTTTCTTTCCTGCTTACCTGAAATTTCTGTTTTTAACCAGCTGTTTCATTTATAGTTGTTAATTATGATTTTGGGTTGTCTAGTCTGTTTCTGTTTTTCTCTTTTACTCTTTTAGTATTACTCATGCTTACCATTGTATCATTATGTACTTTTGCTTGCTATTGTCTTTTTTATTGTAAATGTTTGCTTACTGCCTGTATTTTGGAGCTTTTCTCCCCGGGCCTCTACTGAAAATGGATATATGTCCAGCTGGACTAGCCCGGTCAACAAATGTAAAATAAATGTAAAATAAAATAAATAAATAAATAAATAAATACAGTCATTCAAAATACTTGTAAACATGCAAAAACCTATCTTGTCTACAGATGCAAGATGCTGAAAATTGTCCATGGCACAGCCCTCCAGCTTGATTAACAAATAAAATAAATAAACTAATACTATGGTTTAAAGGCTCTGCTGCTTGGTAAACAAAAGGCCAAACAAGAAATAGAAGCAGAAAGGTTTCTCAAATTCAGTAAGTGCAGTATTGCCCAATACTGCTCAAAATGAAGGGCACTATTGTACTTAGAAAATGGGCTATTTTTATCATTACTTTGCTTTTATTATCAAAATATTTTATTTTATTGTATGTTTGTTTGTTTTGAATTGAACTAGTTTTGCTTTTGGTAATATAATTCAGCTTGGAATCACAGAAGAGCAGCTGTTCAATGATCTGGGTAAAGCAGATGTCTGGGTGAGCAGGCTGCCCTTTTACAAAAATATACCAACTCAGTGTCACATACACCACATTTGTGGGTGAGCAGGCTGCCCTTTTACAAGAATATACTAACTCAGTGTCACATACACCACATTTGTGGGTGAGCAGGCTGCCCTTTTACAATAATATACTAACTCAGTGTCACATACACCACATTTGTGGGTGAGCAGGCTGCCCTTTTACAAGAATCTACTAACTCAGTGTCACATACACCACATTTGTGGGTGAGCAGGCTGCCCTTTTACAAGAATCTACTAACTCAGTGTCACATACACCACATTTGTGGGTGAGCAGGCTGCCCTTTTACAATAATATACTAACTCAGTGTCACATACACCACATTTGTGGGTGAGCAGGCTGCCCTTTTACAAGAATCTACTAACTCAGTGTCACATACACCACATTTGTGGGTGAGCAGGCTGCCCTTTTACAAGAATCTACTAACTCAGTGTCACATACACCACATTTGTGGGTGAGCAGGCTGCCCTTTTACAAGAATCTACTAACTCAGTGTCACATACACCACATTTGTGGGTGAGCAGGTTGCTCTTTTACAAAAATATACCATCTCAGTGTCCCATACACCACATTTGTGGGTGAGCAGGCTGCCCTTTTACAATAATATACTAACTCAGTGTCACATACACCACATTTGTGGGTGGGCAGGTTGCTCTTTTACAAAAATATACCATCTCAGTGTCCCATACACCACATTTGTGGGTGAGCAGGCTGCCCTTTTACAATAATATACTAACTCAGTGTCACATACACCACATTTGTGGGTGAGCAGGCTGCCCTTTTACAATAATATACTAACTCAGTGTCACATACACCACATTTGTGGGTGAGCAGGCTGCCCTTTTACAAGAATCTACTAACTCAGTGTCACATACACCACATTTGTGGGTGGGCAGGTTGCTCTTTTACAAAAATATACCATCTCAGTGTCCCATACACCACATTTGTGGGTGAGCAGGCTGCCCTTTTACAATAATATACTAACTCAGTGTCACATACACCACATTTGTGGGTGGGCAGGTTGCTCTTTTACAAAAATATACCATCTCAGTGTCCCATACACCACATTTGTGGGTGAGCAGGCTGCCCTTTTACAATAATATACTAACTCAGTGTCACATACACCACATTTGTGGGTGAGCAGGCTGCCCTTTTACAATAATATACTAACTCAGTGTCACATACACCACATTTGTGGGTGAGCAGGCTGCCCTTTTACAAGAATATACTAACTCAGTGTCACATACACCACATTTGTGGGTGGGCAGGTTGCTCTTTTACAAAAATATACCATCTCAGTGTCCCATACACCACATTTGTGGGTGAGCAGGCTGCCCTTTTACAAAAATATACTAACTCAGTGTCACATACACCACATTTGTGGGTGAGCAGGCTGCCCTTTTACAAAAATATACCAACTCAGTGTCACATACACCACATTTGTGGGTGAGCAGGCTGCCCTTTTACAAGAATATACTAACTCAGTGTCACATACACCACATTTGTGGGTGAGCAGGCTGCCCTTTTACAAGAATATACTAACTCAGTGTCACATACACCACATTTGTGGGTGAGCAGGCTGCCCTTTTACAAGAATATACTAACTCAGTGTCACATACACCACATTTGTGGGTGAGCAGGCTGCCCTTTTACAAGAATATACTAACTCACTGTCACATACACCACATTTGTGGTTGAGCAGGCTGCACTTTTACAATAATATACTAACTCAGTGTCACTTACACCACATTTGTAAAAGCTAAAATACAAAATATTAGCTAACAAAGCTAAAAATATTCAGTATAGCCAAAATACATTTTTGATTTGTTTTACTCCAGAGGAGTCTACATGAAAAAAAGTAGAATACCCATCACATATAACAGCATACTGCATTAGCAGTGAAAAATGCCTCATGGTAATCATAGGTTATATTTTTTTCTCTTTTTTGCATATTGAGGAGATAAGATACATAACCACTTTGTTGTACAACAACACAATTACCACAAAGGTGATGTTTAATAGTGTCTAGTGACTTTACGATTTATATTTCTACTTTGCAATTTAGGTTATGTTATAATGACTTCACTTGAGGCAACATGATTTGGGTAATCAAAGAGGTACTTGCATCATACCCTGATCAGAAAACATAAAGGTGTTAGTACTTATTTAAATATCCAGAACACATGATGATAATAATAATAATAATAATTTAACATTTGAAGATTTCAGTTTCGTGCAAACTGTATGCTGAAGTAGAAATATAAAGTGAAGGCATTATGCACTCTTAAAAAGCACCTTTCTGGTGTTATTTTGTTCCTAAGATCACTATGGTAATGTATCGCTTATTTGTATATGTATGTATGTATGTATCTATGTACGTATATTTTGACTATTAGAATATCCATCTTGGTTATGAACCATTTTCAGCAGAGGATGGAGCATTAGGTTAGCATTTTCTAAGTCGGATTTTTTTATCATCTTAGTCCTAGAGTTTTGAATGAGCCCATTTTCTAAAATATTTTATCAGTTAATCTTTGCCAGAGGTGATTTATGAAAAAGAAGGTGTGCACATCAATTTATTATCACAAGCTTAATACACAGAAGGCTGAGTCAAGCAAGAAATGCAACCTTTCTTCTAAATTCAGCATGCTGACTACCAGCATGTCCAGAAAGTACAGTGAACGCTGAAACGTCCTACCACTTCAGACCCAAGATCAAGTGCTAACATGGGTCAGGAAGGTGGGAGGGGGTAAGTTTGGACAGTCAGTAATGTTGTTTTTTTGACATTCCATCATGCAGGAATTGTATAACTCGACTAGAACTTCTGTGTGTCGAGCATGTGGTTGTCAGCTGTGCACATCACATTTGGCATGAGAATAAAAGAAGGAATTTCACATTCCACAATAGAGCATCCACTCAAAACACAAATGATATTGCAAATATAGCTGCAAGCAAGTTTGCTGCCAACTTTTCCTCTGAAACTCCCTCCTCAACGCCAATCATTCCTGAGTCACCCCCACCCCTACCATTACTAAGGAATATATCCTTAAGGTAAAGACTAAAAAATACTTCTTCCATTGGTCTTGATAATATACCAGGTTATGCAATTAATGGTATCAAACACTGAGTCACTCACAGAACTCCTCCTTAAACTGTTTAACCAATGCCTTGCTACAGGCTATATACCAAAATCCTGGTGCAGTGTTATGGTGATGGTTTTTCAAAAGGTTGGGCCCAACATGTACCCTGTAAACTAAAAGCTATGAGCCCTACATGTCTGCTATTTAAAGCCATGTAGTGCATCATCACTGTCCTCATAAACTGTGACATCAAAAATCTCATTAGGCTTGACCCACAGCAAGTTGGCTTTGTAAAGGGTAGATCATGCTTGCTAACTCTTGTCATTTTTTTTTTTTTGAGAAAGTCATTCAGATGGTGGACAGTGGGCATCCTGTTTATGCTTATCTTGATCTGACCAAGGCATATGAGACCATGCCACATGAATCAATTGTTATTAAGCTAATGGACTTAAACACTGATCCCTGTGTGGTAAGATGGGTAGCAAATGGCTGAAGGATAGAATGCGCATTGTCTGTGTGGGTGATGCCTCTTCAGACAGAGAGAATGTAACCAGTGGTGTCTCCCAGGTATCTGCCTGATTCCTCTCCTGTTTGTCATTTATATCTTTGACCTCAAAACTGTGAACAGTGATATATGGTTGACCACAATTGCTGATGACTGAATCCCTGTCTCACTCACTGGATTGCCAATTGGCTCACAAACAGCACACAAATAAGCAAAACAGGTGACGTTACCTCCACAAAGAAACCAGATACCAGTGGAGTCTGCCAGTATTCTGTGCTGGGACCTCTTTTGTTTGGCATCTATTTTTCTGAAGTAAATGCCAATACCAAATGGCTCTGGCTGACTAGCTTTATAGACGACTGCAAGCTAGGAGTGGTTATTGTATCACCATATAATTTATTTGGAACAAACCTTCCTGCAGAATGGCTAATCTGCTAACTATAGTTAAAACATTCAACACACAAGGCCAACATCCCATTCTGCCAACTCTAGAACTACTTAACTGAATAAACTTCTTGAAATTTCAACAAGGGGTCTTTATTTCATCTGGGAAAATATACTAGATATGCTGGCTAAAGTGATTTTATATGGACTAATTCTTTATAGTTTGTTTCTCATTAGTCCTGTTACACTTTGGGTCACAGGTGGAGTACCAGCCCTGACTTACACTTTCTGGATTACCCTTGTTTTGTATTCTGCTAACTCTATGTAAAATATTCAAAAAGTAGTTTTCTCCTAACTAACAGAACATATTCACATCATTAGAATACTCTTGGACGGAGCAGTGGTGCAGCGGTAACATTGTTGCCTCACAGCAAGAGGCTCTCTGGTTTGATTCTTCGCTGGGGTGCCTTCTGTGCAGAGTCTGCATGTCCTCCCTGCATTTGTGTGAGGTTTCTCTGGGTGCTCCGGTTTCCTCCCACATTTCAAAGACATGGTTCTAGAGCATTTCTCCCTGGGCCTCAGCTGAAAATTGGCTTCGTTCCAAGTCCGACTTTTCCGGTAAACAAATGTTAAATAAATAAAAAATACCATTCCAATAATCAACATGGATTTTGTCAGTTAAGAGCATCATGACTGCAGTACATACCCTTAATGATGCTACACTCCAAAACCTGAATAAAGGCCACCTAACAGGCCATTTTTAATAGACCTAACAAAGGTCTTTGATCTTGTTGACCACCCACTCTTGCTTAGTTGTCTTGCTACAGTAGGTATAAGTAATCCTTATTCAATTACCTGTTTTCCAGTAGACACTTCGAAGTGCAAATAGGTTCCGCCACGTCACCAACAGCTTCCTTTACTGAAGGAGTACTCCAAGGATGTATATTACCTCCATTACTGTTCTCCCTGTTTATCAATAAACTACCTGCAGGCCTTACTAAAATCATATCATCATCATGTAAGCAAATGACTTGGTTATTTTACCAGTCTAGCCTATTTCACTTAATTATCAAGTAATTATCAAGCAAGAACTAGAACCAGACTTCCTAAGACTATCAACATAGTTAATAAATAGCAAAACGAGAAATCTTTTGTATCCCCGAAGTCTCAGAGAAACCCAGTATGCAACCTATACTGGATCCAAAACAAACCAAAAAGAAACTTTGCAGTGTGGAGTGTGTGATGTTCACTTTAATAAGGACAATTAGGATTATTTATTTGTGTGTTTCAATAAAGGATATTCCATTTTAACTCAACTATGGACTACCTACTATTTTCTATTTGATTATTTTGTAGCATGTATTTTGCAATTATATTTTACAGGTAAATTTTTATTAAGTAAACTAAGTGCATAACATTATTCAGAAAGTGAACATCACACCTTCCATACTGCAAAGTTTCTTCTTGGATAGTTAATAAATAGCAAACAAATCTTATAATACCAAGATTGGGAGCTATCAAAAAGTTTCTGTATTCCCTCAAAACTGGGACACACTCTATAATAATCAAAACCCACTGGAAGCAAACAATTCAGCTATTTTAGAATCTGGCTAGACCTGAAAATTTCAATATCATGCAAACAAGAACAAAAATAAAGTCAACAAATTTATTTTCTTGGCACGGAAAGTCTTATACTTCATATCCCCAGCAGGAAGGATTCCACTAAGAAAAGGAGTCCTTGCCAAACTAGAATACTTGCTGCCACTCATTGCAGCAGCTTCAAAAAAGAATATGTCATCACTTCAGACTGCCTCCAATAATATATACAGGTTCATGACATTTGCCCACCAACATAGAACACCACGGCTCGGTATTAGCTTAAACTGGATTTGCAACAAACAAAGATCCAAAGTTTACTAAGCGCTGTAGTCTTCAGGATTATTCATTTAAGCTTGTTCATATTCTTTGCCAGCAGACTAACTCTGTATACCTCCACTTATAACTTAAGGACCATAGCCACAATGTCTCCCTCATTACAAACTCACAAAAAAAAAATTACATAGTAAAGACCACAGTTTGCAGTTTTTTGCCTGGCTAATTTGTGAATTCCTACCAACCAATGTCAACTGCATCAGGTCTTGCTTAAATTCCAGATCTCAAATTTAAAAAAAAATTACTTTTAAAGAAGACTCCTGCAAGTGTTACAAAAATAGTGATATTACATAACCGAGCCCTTACTCATCCAAAAACTCTGTCTACTTAATGCTGACTAATGTTTAGTCTGAAGATAATAAACATGTCCTCCAGTTATGCTTATCCTCTTCTTAGCCCCACTAACCACTCTCCTGTTGTTAATATGCACAACAGCTGCCTAATCTCGCTAACCCCTTATTCCAACTCCTACAGCATTTCAGCTTAGCTCCATTCTTACCCATCCACACTGACCTTTCAGTGTTGAAGTCTTAAAACAGCCAATGATTTCTATGTTAATTTGTAACAACACAAGTACTCAACAACTCCCTCACAAGCTGTATATATAATGTAAATAATGTAGATTTGTTTTTACAGTCCTATGTCTATTAACGTTTGTGCATTGTATGTGATATACCTTTATTGTTTGTATCACTTAATGCTTATTCTTTCAAACTGGAGATTGAGCCTGTTAAAGGTCCATGAATATCAGTGTTCAAAACTCAGTTAACAAAATAAATAAACACACACACACACACACACACACACACACACACACACACACACACACACACACACACACACACACACACACACACACACACACAAACACACACACACACACGCACACACACACACACACATACACACACACACACACACACACACACACAGATAGACACACACACACACACGTATAGATACATATATACACGTAGCGTGTGTGTGTGTGTGTGTGTGTGTGTGTGTGTGTGTGTATATATATATATATATATATATATATATATATATATATATATATATATAGGTCTACTTCAGCTGATCGAAGTTTCAAAACTTCGAACATCGTATGGTCGAAGTTTTGAAACTTTGAATGTTCTGAATGGAGATCGCCATACAGCATGGAATGGGAAATTTACTGTTTACCTCCCTGTAGTGCGATCTCAGAGTTGGTATATTTAATTAGCAGGGGTGTGTGTAAAAGAAAACTTTTTGTTTTTTATTTTTTGTTTTATTTAATATTCGAAGTATCAAAACTTTGATCATATGGTCCTCGGCCATATGATGTCTGAAGTTTTGCAACTTAGATCATCTGAAATAGGCCCAGATATAGATATAGGTATAAACATACATACATAAATAAACATTTTGTCTGGGAATTTAAAGGCTCTTCTAGATGGCTAATTGTTGTCTAGGCAGCATTTTGCTCTTTGCTGCAGACTGACTGAGTCTGGGAAGAAGTTTGACACTTCAAAGTTTAGCCTAGGAGGGGAAGAATGATCAACCCTGGGTAGTATTCCTTCCTGTAGACAAATGGGGACTGAACCTTGTTTGTATTTCCACTATGAAAGTTGGGAGACGGACAGGCACATAACCGAAGTATGTGATATTCGCAAACATTTTTCTAATATAGGAATTAACATGCACACTGTGGTGAAGTCACTGCATGTCCTAGGTAGTGACATGATGACAGCCAGAATTGCACAATAAATAGCACAATAAATATCAAAGAAATTGTTCAAGGAATGACTGCCATTACCACCATGTCCAAATTAAATACAACTCAGCAATACGAAGATGATAGAGCTAGCCATCTGGCTGCTTTTGACCCAAGTTAATGAGCCTGAATCCCACAGGATTGCTTGGCTAAGGAAAGACTGACTGGGCAACAAATAGCTTACTGCTCTTATATGGGGATGGTTAAGAGATTCTTTGCCATTTGCCTGCTCCCATTTGGATATGTGAAGAATTGCAGCTTATATGGTGTAATTACATACACGGTGCTAGCAGAAATCCTTTATGGGTTATACAAGCATGTCAGCACTGAGGGAATGCAGGCGAATAAGGAGCAAAGCCCTTGTCAGCCAAAATGTAATGACTCTAGTTGCTGCTTACCCAACTCACACCTTCTCATAAAATGATTTGCATGGACATTACAGGAGATGTAAACCATGCGTAATGGCCATGAGGTGTAGTTTGCCTGAGGTCAATGGTTGTGAAAGGGTACCAGAATTAAAAAAAATAAAGAAACAAATGGGTAAAATGTTCTTCCCTACTTGTTTCTTACCTAGAAAAATATCCAATGATTTTAGGAGTAGGTAAGGTTAAAAGGCAGCTGTTATAAATACACCCCTTCATGTGGTACCTATAGAGGCCTGGGAAACTGTAGGAGATCTATTTTTGCAGTATATTACACATGGATGTGAGCTGTGATGGTTTGTTTACAAGAAAGAAACAATGTGCAACTTTATATATGCCTTTTCTTCCCCCATGCCTGCTGACATTGATACCATCTTCTCTCTGCCCTGCTTATACTTTGAAAAACATGGAGGGCAAGGCATTACTGCCCTGTCATTCGTGTTGATGGATGCAAGGGATGACAGCCATCAGAGGGAGAACATTGTCTAGGCATAAGGGCATTTGTGGATTTATGGTATGATCTAACCCCCATACTCCATGGCAGCTGCCTCGAATGGATGCATTCTGCTGTGCATACAGAATTCCAGCGACAGCATCCACAGCTTGGCATATATGTACCTGAAGTGCTCCAAATATGGGGGAGAAAACCCATATTGACACTCAGCCACCACTAGGTGTCAGTTTAGCCATAAGCCTAGCTATCCCCTCCCCCTCAGGTTTGGTGATCTGTCACTAACCATTCAATCCCATCCTTCTTCATGGGCTCCATTAGTGACTACTAAGTCTTTAATCACGTGGATCAGTCAGGGATTCATTCCTTTGTACGACAGAGCTGACAAAAAGCTCGCAGTTTTAAATTTTTATTTCCAGAATTTTTTTGTTGCACTCCCCTGATTACCTCAAGGGACAGGGCTATAGCGAAAACATTTTCAATTTTAACTTAAAGCTTTTTTACTTCCCCGAAGAGTCGACAGAGATATTGATTTGTTTACCAGACTTTTTGCTGCCTCCCATTTCCAACAAGTGACATTTTCTCAAACAATTGCACACACGAACACACACACACACACACACACACACACACACACACACACACACACATATATATATATATATATATATATATATATATATATATAAAATGATAGTATAGTGATTCTCACTAAACAAGAGAAATTAATAGTGACATAAACAGTATTCATAATAGTGATGTAACAAATCCTTTGTAAACAGAACAATATTTAATTTCTTTAATTGCAGTAAATGTTTTGCTAAGTTGATCTTGTTGATTTAAGACCAGATAGTTACCTGACTGTATTAATAAGATCTGTCTTTGATGATTTGTTGGAAGTAATATAAAAAGAGAGCAGAGGAAAGACCCCAGTAAGAGAACATTTGCCCTTTGTGTGAAACTTTGACAGACAGAATCTACTAAGGTAGAGAAGATGAAAATCGCCATTGCTAGAAGAACCTATAGAGAGAGAGAGAGAGAGAGAGAAACCAAACAATTCTATTTGGCAGCAGAATAAGACTAAAACAATGATATTTGCTTACAGTTACTTAAACCAAACAATTTTATTTTGCTTTGAAGAGCCTGCCTAATTAGCCCTTGTATTATTTAAAAACAAATACCTTGCACATGCACACATATATATTAAAATTATATTACATCAGAAGCCTTTAACTAGTTATCAAATAGTATTATATAACATCTATTCCTGGTTTACTTTTTCCTTTTCAGTTCATTTATGTGTTCATAGTTGGAACGTTTGGTGCTTTTACACCAGGCAAAATGCTGTCTCCATAAAATTAATCTATTACTCTGTTGCTTACATGGTGCATGGCTGACTATAACCATATCAAGGTCTCTGTTCATGATCCCTCATTTGTTCCCTCTCAGAATAAAAGCAGGGTGGCAGACTCTTGAAGCCATGCCACTGCAGGACACGGCCTTTTTGTGGGAATCCCTATCCACATACTATCACCCTCACCCCCCATGCATGCCTTTTAGTGATATCACTGTATGTGGTGAGCATGTGCCTTTTCACAAATGGTCACCAAACTCAGCTGCAGGATATCTGTCTATCTGTGAATCTCCTCTCTTTTGCATCTGCTTTTTGTAAGCCCATGAGATCCACTAGGGCATTACAGCTTGTGCGGAAAAAATCCCACATGCACACTGCAAGACAGGAGAGCTGTCTGTTGGCTGCTCATTTCCTTCAGCTTCCATTCCAGCCTTCTGGCATGTATATATTGTTAAAGGAACCTGGCTGCAAGCATAATGGAGAGGATAGCTATCTTTCTCAGTACCTGCAGGCAGGTGATAACAGCTTGGAATTACACCTGGGCCAGCTATAAACAACATAACTAATATAGCATCTTTTCTGAAAAAAAAGACATATTTAATTATTTGCACCTGCATAATATTTTTGAAGAAATGCTCTGCTTAAGTCTGTGAAATGCAAATCTTGACTCCAATTATTTTTAATTTTCACTGTGTTATTTAGAACTGATAACATATTGTCTATCATAAAACATCCCTTTGTACCACAAAGCTGAGACTGAGCTGAGAGCCAAGACAACAGGTGCAGAAAATATGTACAGAAGTATGTCTAATGGCCACATCACCTACCTTTCTATATTAAAATTTTGTGTACACAAAAAAAACTATAACAATGGAAAAGAGAGTGATTACCACATACAAAGTGTAAACAGATATCTGAAAACTGTCTTCATCAAATTTATTACAGCAAAAATGAAAATAAACAAAAGGACTAGAGAAAAAAATAAGATTAAGTAACATATGGGAGCACATATATAAAGGAACATGTTCAACAGAGTTCATATTCATCCAACAGGAAATAAACATTTTCCAAAACATATCTACCTTTTGGAAACCTCCTTTAAATTTTACAGGACCTAATTCTTTATGAATACAAATGGCCATTTCTTTGCTCCAGTCTACTGAGTGATTTTGCCACAGTTTAAATAAAATTGCAAGAGTGGTGGCTACAACTACTCTACAATTTAACAATGTGTTCTTAGGCAATTCAGATGTCTCTTTAGTATGAGTTATAAACCAAAAGGCACAATCCTGAAGATCAGATATGCTATCTTGTGAAGCCCAAGACACCACATGGTACACCTTATTCCAAGTCTGAACCACAGTGGGGCACTCTAAAATTATATGAAAATAGTTAGCCCTAGCTTCCTCACATCTCCAACATTGAACTGTTTGAGATAAACCACATTTCCAAAGTCATTCAGGAGTGTGCTTGCCAATTACTAAACAACTTAAAATCAAGTAAAGGAGGACAGTAAAGGTAAACCAGGATGATAACAACCTTCAAAAATGATTTACCAGTTGTCCTCATTCATTTTCTTTTTAATCAAGCCCTCCAAAATCTTTCTATAATCTTTGAGATTGGAACCCAACCAATTACTATGAACTTTGTATTAAAAATAACTTAGGGGTGTTGGCAAGTTGTAATATTATATATAGGTCTTTGAAGGGTTAAAATGATCATATCTAACCACAGAAGTCAATGGAAATACGTTATTCCTTTCAATACTGAAGATAACTTTAAATACTGTCACATGATATGCTTCTTAATTGATTTAATTGTAAAATAATCTTTGTTCCAAATATATTTAAGATGCATAATATTTTTTTTAGTCCAGTTTAACCATAAAATCAGGTTGTGTCCTGCGTGTATCATTTTATAACACCACAACCTTTCCTAAAACACAGAGTAGCTATTAAGAAGTGTAGAGGATCAAATATTACTCCACCACCTCTCTAGACTATATACCAGATTTTGATGGAACCAGCTGGATGTTTTGAATTAAATAAAAATTAACTCCAAGAAGACCAAAGCCAGACAGGTCTTAAACTATTCATGTCCCTATTAACTTGCCAACCTACATAAGGTTTTTGCATAGGCATAAAATATTAGGCAAACCTTGTCCATGCTTTTCTTTGGCAATCATTAGCTTCTTTCTACTTAGGTGATAAGTTATTCCATAAAATTGCCTCAATAACTTCCTTAGTTTCTGCATCTACTTAGTTCTAACCATTTCTGGTAAATAGCATAGATAACATAATCCTCCAGGAAGGAGTCCTAATTTGATTGCCTTGGGTCTGTGAAAAAAGACAAATTCATATGTTTCCACACTCGAATTTTATTTCTATTTGTTAGAAAACTGTACAATTAGCATTTTGCATATTTAAATGGAAATGTCATAATGACACTCGTTTAATGACATTCTTTAACAATTCTAATCTGCTCAATCTGGATGAAATTACATTTGTCCATACTTGCTTTATCAAGGGGAAAAAGAAGACTATTATGCTTATTAATCTTTAAATTTGATAATAAGGAAAAGAAGTAAAAAAACTCTAAGATTCAGAGAAGAGCCTTGTCAGGATTTCGTAACCAAATCACCCTTTCATCTGCAAACCAGGATGAAAAAATTGGTGTATGAAATTAATTTGAATAGCATAATACATAGCTTTTTTAGCAAAACAGGATAACATTTCAATTACCAGCAAGAATAACAATGAAGATAGAGGACATCCTTGTCTTGTGCTCCTAGAAAGCTGATTATTTTCAGAAGAAAGGCTATTGGTATGGATTATTGCCATAGGTAAATGATAGAGAAGCGGAGTCTTTCTGATAAATTCTACTGGTAGATAGTAACTAGAAAAAAAATTCCCATAAAAACTCCAATTCAACTGAATCAAATGCATTTTTTAAAGTTTAATAAGAGGGTGGTTCTTGGTTCCATTAAAAAAATATGTTGCAAGTTAAACCAGTCTTATCAGGTCTGGGCTACCAAACCTGCCTTTAATTAATCCTTGTTGACAATCTTTAATTAAACGAGGAAGATTTTTTTAACCTTGAATTTAAAATTTTAGCATACATTTTATTATCCAAAGATAATAAGGAAATCAGCCTGTTTTTTATGGTTTTGGTAATAATATTACCCTGAAATTGTTGGTGGAACCTGGAAATTCCCATGACTCTTCTGCCTCCATATGCAGTTCTAACAAAACTAGAGTAACCTAGTATTTGGAGCTTTAATAAAATGCATGTGCCTTCCTAGAGTGAAGAGAGTCTATAGGAGTGAAAATCTCCAGTAATGAAACAGGTTGCATAAGAACCTCCTTATATAAATCTGCAACCTTAGGTTCTTATCTTGTTGTGACCTGCCTGTCTGTTTTTGCCATATCCGCTGTCAGTCTAGATTGAGATACCTCCTTTAGTCTTAAAGTCATAATATGGTTACTTTCAGTTGAATTATAAGACAGACATTGGTTTTACTCAAACTTCCAACAGATATTTTACTATGCTGTTCGACAATCCTCTGTACTAAAAGCTTTACCTTTTACCCAATTAAAGGCTTTCATTTTCTCCCATTTTTCATACAACTTAGTGAGTAATTTTCCTTTTTTTAACTGTTGAATTTTGCCCTTTAAAACATTATTCCTAGAAGCCCCCTTTTGAAAGAGTGTTTCTTCTTGGTCTATTCTATTTTCCAATACTTTTAACCTTAGCTTGTCTAATTTCCTTTTTCTTGCTAATATGAAATTGCGAAAGTTTTAACCTATTTTTTAAAATGTTTCCATCTCTTGCTCCATACTTAATCATCATTGTTCTCTTTTTCCCAGTAATTAGATATCCACTTCTTAAACATGATAGCCTTATTGGATGTCACCAAGCCTACTACCCACATCTTTCTTTCTCTCTATCTCTCCCTTCACCACTTCCTACTCAATAACTTTAGAATATTTTCATGCTAAATTTATACTGTGCAAGCCTATGCTACTCTTCCTTCTAGTATGTGCTCTATGACAATAAATGCGTTTAAAAATGAGCACTGAAAGCAGTTCAAAAGTATGAATAGCAAAGAAACAGTTAACTATATTATGTGCAGTCCACCCAGCACACTTGTGCTGTAAGAAACCATTTGATAATGTTAAAAATGGAGTACTCCTTGGCATAGAAAGCACACCCACAAATGTACACCTGAATGCTGGGCTTCTATATTATACATATGCATATACAACAACCACTAGGAGTATCACAACAATGGTCATGTATCTGTAGACATGGTAGAGAAAACATATGCCAACTGACATGGCCACACAATCTACAAAAATAGAAAGGTGGCAAGCACACACTAAATATTCCAAGTTAGTTCCATAGTGTAGAGGGATAAAACCCTGACCCTGACCACAGTGCAGGTGATCAGAGTTGAAGCAGATGCTTGGCTGTCTGTAGGAGCTGGCCATGGATGAATGTGAGTGAGCAGCCATCACTAGCTTGCCCATCTAGGTGAAAGTTAGGTGGCTGTGGCATATCACTTGGATGACACCTTGTGGGAGTACTGGGTTTTACACCTATAGAGTATGGACCTAGGGAGCATGAGCTGCCATTGTGAAGTGTCAGGTGCCACAGGGATGTAGTATGCAGATGCATACTTTCTGTGGTGGCAGCATGCAGTGAGCGCAGACAAATGCCAAAGGGTGGCCCCATTCCCTTCCACACTACACTCACCACTGGGTGAACAAATGGCAGGATCGGCCTTCCTGAGCAGGAATGAATGGTCTGGGAGGCTCTTGCCTTGTCTGGGAATGCCTGCATCTCCACCCAAAGAAGAAATGGGCCAATTGGACGCAAGTAGAGGATCCAATGAGCTAGGTCCTACAGGAATGCAACAAAAGGAAAAAGTAGAGATCCACCACAGTTACTCCTAAAATCATCATAACTATAACTGGCAATAGGCAGCTGCTTGGACATGCCAGCAGTTTGTGCTGGTAATGATATGTCCTCTAAAACATGAGATACATACTGTTCCTCAAGAAAGAGTGTCACCCTTCTGAATCCAAGGTGTGTGACCTGATTATCATTTGTATACTATACCATTTGCAGCAGCAGCAGCTGGGACCATCGCAGTGAGAGCATACATCTCAACTGTCCAGATTTTCGTAGAATGTCCAGATTTTTGCCTCATATTTTTGGTCTGTTCCTCATAAAATATGTGATTTTCTGGCTTATTAGTGAGGATTGAATTAATTAATAATGATAGACATTTGAGTTTCAGACTTTATTTCCTTCAGAAAAATGCATGGTAATACAAACACTTTTATTCTAGCAACTTTCTACATTTCTAAGAGCAATATTTAAAATTTGTCCATATTTTTGGGCCTTTGTCACTACATTAATTTTTGCTTTATCCAGATGTTTTGTGCTAACAGGTTGAGAGATATGAAAGCCCTCTCCTGAGTGTGTTCATGCATGCATAGACCAGCCAAGTCTTTTTCTGTGCACTGGGATATCCTGGGAATGCACATTAGAAGCCTTAAGGATGTTGTCAGGACTGCCTTCTATCACCCTCTATGGGAATTAAGTTCATATAACACCTACACAAAGTCAGTTGAACTGTCTTATGAAAGACCAGACTAACTGTTTTCATGTTGCAACTCATATGACTCCTAATAGTCTAGCTCTATCCTCTACCACCCTAGCAATCCTGGCATAGCCTGAGATGGCCCAGTATGGTCCTGACTCACCTGGAGAAAAAAGCAAACATCCCTATGCACATAAGAAAGAAATACCTGCTTTTTTATGCATAAATGTTAAAATATATAATACATACCTTAATGTCTCTGCAGATTCTTCTGTAATTCTGCCACAATAGGAAAAGTTGTGGAACAAGTCTTCACGTTTAAAACAAAAAACAAACAAAAAAAAAAACACTACACAGATAGATGATTTGCATTGTGAAATGCAAAACAGTTATGAGAGATACCCTATGCAGTTGTGAAACCAGAACAATAGGACCCCTTAAAAAAGTGCAAGATCAGATACTGCAAGTCCTAACACTTTGAAAAATAAACCATAATCCAAACAGAAACAGTGGATTGCAAACCCCCCTGTCATACTTCTCAACCATTTTGCAGTTGGTCTTTGCCTCCTGCACCTCTAACTTGGGGAGCTTTTGTCCTCTTACATATGCTATGGGTCTACTTCGTAACAATGAAAGACCAGAAGACCGAAACCCAGAACACCGAGATGAAAACAACAAACCCCCAGAACACCGTAAACCACGTAAATTTACAACACACACATAACACACACAACTGCCCCACACTACCAAATTCATCACCCTACACTAGTGATAGGCAGGGGGGGGAGCAAGCCCCCCTGCACCCCCCCACACCCCCCCTACTTTAATATCCTAACTCCGAGATCGCACAAACAGACACACAAGGCAAACTCACACCCACACAGTACAGTCCCTCACACACCACAGTCACAACACATGCTTACACACAGCAATTCCCATCACAAATACACTCACATGTACACACTTACCTACAGCAGAACACCAAAAGTGCTAATTCAAACTCCCGTAACATCGGGATTTTGAATTTTATGTTTTTCAGTGTTCTGGGGTTTCATTGTTTTTGTCTCACTGTTCTGGGTTTCGTTCTTCTGGTCTTTCATTGTTATGAAGTAGACCCTATGCTATTTATATGTACTCACTTCAAGATTTCTGATCTCAGAAAAGGAAACAGTTTAACATACTACAACTCAAATTTAATTTATATCTTTATGATTTGCCCTTGTACTTCTGCAATTCTGAGGAACACAGTTGTAGTCCATACTCCAAAGTAGGTATCTCCAACCAATTACTCAGAAATGTCATAAAGTGTTTGAGATATTGCCTTGTTTATGAGTGCACCACATTGAGGCTTGAAAAGACATTACAGCTTGAGAGTCAGCAGACCTCTTTAATATATGATTTAACAATGACTAAATGAATTCTCCTTATGGTACAGAGTGCAACATATGCTCTGAATAAATCTGTATTGGGTTGGTATTATATCAGAACTATAATTCATATTTATTTATTTATCTATGAATGTGACATTTTATTTTACTGGATTCATGCCACCACATAAATCTTAACATTGATAAAGGCAAAATAGCCTACATGGTTAAACACAGATGTTTTTGAGTCCTTTTACCTGGATTCACAATCCAAGTGCAGTATGTACCAGCTTCGGGAAAAATGTTTTTCTGAAGATTTTGCTAAGAAATATCAAACATTGCTTGATACATTACCTTATGTATGTATACAAAAATGCAGACCTGCCACCAGTATCAGTTGGGCAGTCTTCTAGACTGCAGAAAATTTGAGTTATGTGAAGGATTAGCATATGATTGTTGTTCAGGGTGAGAAATACAATATATGCCTTGAACATACACATATTGAGCTAGTATTACTTCTTAACTGAAAATTATATATATTTACCAAAGAATATTACATTTGCTATTACTGGGAATATGCCCTCACTAAACAATCAGAATACTGACAATTGCAACTTGGCTATAGCTATGAATTTATTGTATGTCCTTGCACATGGAATCATAAATGTGTTACTGAGAAATGTCAGATAGTATATGCTTGCATCCATATACTTATGCAGGCCTTAAACTGTGACTACTTATAAAGTTGCATAACATTCAGTTTATGTGGAATATGGATTTATAGCTTCTGCTCAGAGTGGGAAATGGAAGCAAGTCCAGATACTCTGTATATTGATATAACATTAAATTGTAAGTAAAAAAAATTATGTAATTTGTACTTCTCTCTCTCTCTCTCTCTATATATATATATATATATATATATATATAAACATGTGTGTGTGTATGTCTTCAGACCTACTGGCAATTTTGGGGACTATCAGCATTTGTCAAGGATATCATCACCTCATAGCAGATTCTTCAGGCCATCAGATTTGAACTTCTAGATGTCTGATCACTATGCATAAGATTAAATACCACTTCATTACTTCCTGTTGAAAACCCTCTATGTCTCCTTCTGTGCACAATAGCTATCTTAACATTTTAGCTGAATTCCCTATTAAACCTGACAGTTTTCTACAGGGGACTTCAAGTATTCATCAATAGGCTGACCTACACTGGGAATGGTTGTGATGCCCAACACTTCATTGATATTACAAAAGCTAACTTCCTTTTCACATGGTTAATACTAGGGGTCATAATACCCTTGATCTTGTCATCACAGGTACGGCCACTTCTTGCACTACTCTGTATGCACTATCGTCCATAAATCAGTGAGATTTTCTTTTAAAACTGGTTGTACTTCCTCTACAAATACCTATGCATTTAGGAACTTTTCAAAACCAAGCATTCTTTGGTTACTTGATGGCCTAAATAAATTCCACTGCAATCCTTATTCAATAGATCCCATTGCTAAAGTTGCTATCTATATCTCTGGCTTCTACCACAATTAAATGGCTCTATTGATATGGCAGTCCTTATTTACACCAAATATAATGAGAAATTTTAAAACAAACGAAAAAGAACCCTATGGTCGAATGTGCATCTGTAGCTTACATTCCTGAAGTCTGAAAATAGCTATTGGAATGCCATTATATAAGGGTGGTCCAAACACAGCCCTGGTAACTATAGACTCATTAGTCTGGCAAGATTAATACGTTAAGCTACAGAATGTATTATTTCTGAGCTCAGTAATATGGACATTGAAAATCTCTTAACCCTGTATCCTCATCAATTTAATTTTGATAAAGTAAGGCACTGCATCTTTAATCTCATTAATGTCTTTGAAAAAGTCACCACGGCAGTAGATAGCAGTTTTGCAGTACAAGCAGCATATCTGGACCTGGCCAAGGCCTTTGAAACTATTTCCAGTGCAGGTGTTATTGATAGGCTTGTAAATCTGAATATAAATCCTTATGTTTTGTGGTGGATGGCTAATCAGTTGTCTGACAGAAACAATGTGGTTAGAATAACTGACATCACTTCTGAAAGCAAGCAAAGTTACCAGTGGTGTACCACAGGACTCAGTGTTCATCTTGCTCCTATTTAGCATCTATTTCTCTGATCTTTAGGCAAATGCACCTGGTATATGCTTATCTAAGTTCTTGCTCCTATTTAGCATCTGTTTCTCTGATCTTTAGGCAATGCATCTGGTATATGCTTATCTAAGTTTTCAGGTGACTGTAAATTGGGTATTGTTATTTTATCTTTCACTGACTCACAATTGCTCCAACATGTACTGTTTGTTTGTCTTTTGGCTTTTCCTGATTAGCCACAGCAGAACTCCGTCCGCTAATGATTGGCAGTTGCGTAAACAAAACATTTTAACATACCATATAGGTGACAAACCCCTCCAATCAGACACTGTCATAAGGGATCTAGGTATTGTTGTTTACAATTCCTCTTTTTTTTTTGAATCATGTGTTTCCACAGAAAAAGGAAGCCTTCTATCGGGCTCATCTAATTTCCAAAGGCTCCTCCTCTACTGCCAGAGAAGTCTTAATTTCCCTTTACTCATATGTCATCAGACCCATTACTAAATATAATGCCCACTTTGGCATGTATTTGTCCAAATATATTACTCAACCTGAAAGACCTAAGATTCATAACTAAAAAGATCAATAACCTCAAAAATCTTAGTCATTGGGATTGCCCAGCAGCCCTCTCTCTCTCCTCTGTAGCCAGTCTCTTATAGACTCCTTTATGGGGATCTATGTCTAGCCTTTTGAACCATGAAAGATCTAACTCTCAGCCCTCCTATTCATTTGCAAAGCAAATGGTTTCATCAACAGATAAACAGTACACTTTGACATAACAGATTCAAATCCCAGTATATGACCCAGCTCTGCAAAAAACTTCCACTAAATTTCAAGCAGGGTAGCACCCCTTCCACTTTTAGTGGAAACCTAGATAATTGGAGGAGCAGCCTCAAATTCCCTTCAGGTCTATCTTGTGTTACCCAATATTTATAAAATGGCATTCATAGCTGCAACTGGGAAATATATGGATGATTACGTCACTAGACCTGAATTTTCAATTTAGGTGCAGCATATCCAGGTATAGCTCTCTGAAAATGTTTACAAAAATCATGAATAGTGTTTGAAATACTGATTTAGATATGTTTGTGATAACCACGTTTATATTGTGTTACATGACAAAATTTGCAAATCTTTAAGTGAGATTTTCTTCGATTCATCCTGGTTAATGCAATTTTGTGGTTATTTCTGTTAGTGTTTTGATTACTACTCTATTGGTATACTTTTTCATTGAATTTTGTAGGTAGAAATGTGCACTTTTAAAATGACTGCAATGCAGAGAAACTAGCAGCAAGGTCAGTGAAAAGTAATAACACTTTACAATGACAAAGTGCAGAAAAATATAATAAATGATTCAAACATACAGCAGCAGTGCTCTTAAATATCTTACTAGACTTTAAATGCAGCAGTATGGAACTGTATCCTACATACACTGTGTGCACATCTCAGTTTTTCTACTGTTAGCCTATCTTCATCAGAAACATGCAATAACTAGTAATTCTACCTCTGCTCTTCCTGTATGCAGGGGTAACAGAAACCTGTTTATGATACCTGTGAGGATCATCATCATCACTCTGTGGTTGTAATCATTAGCTGTATCACCACTGTCACCTTGATGATCCACAGTGATGGATACATCCACATAATAGTGCTGCCTAAACTTCTAAGTCCACTAAGGACAGATAATGTCCATATTCCTTATTTGTTGCAATGTTTGTGGTGTATGTTCACATGCACACTTCCTTATTTACCTTCTGGCTATACCCACATAGCTTAATGTACACCTCTTGGCTCTGTCTACCTACCAGGTGAGACAGTAGCCAATTTGCTGCTAACTACAATTTGGTAGAAATGTGTACTTCATGTAATGGAACACTAATGAGCTATAGAATTTCTAAAATTACTATGGCTGGCATGAAACAGCTGTGCTTTGCATAAACTGCAGCAATGTGTTGTAGTGGATTTTGAAATGTTGTAATAACTGGTAGTAATGATCATCTCTCCCTAAGTCCACAATATATCACTCTTTGAATGTGTTCCTTCTCTCCATTGTTGGAGTACATACATTTCCTTATGCAACTTGTTATCACATTTGGTTTACTTAATTACACAAGAGTACTCACCTACTGTACCAACAGACCTACTTTGCATGTGACATACAATATACTCATCTATACAGTATGTTTGTTGCCAAAACAAAATGCACATCAGTCATGTAGGAGCATACCAAGCAACAAGGACATATATCACTTACCAAATAGTTTCTCATTTGGCTGTAGTGTTGTGCTTCTGTCTTAGCAAAACACTGAGCACTTACAATGCTTACTATTAGTTTTTAACAATGCTTATCTGTCATGCTTGAAACAAGACCTACAATCTTGCCTGGACTGCAGAGCTCATCAGATCCTCTAGGTATGCTGTCTGACATTCCTTGCTGTTTTAGAGTAAAGGGTGGGGCAGTCAAATCATATTCACCGACACAATCCATGCAGAGTTATTTAGACTGAAGTTTTTATAGCATATAAAGCAAGAATATGCCTGCACCTTCTGTCTAGAAAGGATAACTTCAACAAACCATAAATAATCCATCATGACCATCAAACCACCATGGAGTCCTACCTGAATCATCAGTTGAAACCAAATACTTGTAAATTTGTACTGTATGTACATATACTTTGGGTAGGCATTGTCTTTGCTTTTCAATTAAGGGCTTGTAATTAATACACTGCTTCAATTTGTGTAAATGCTTGCAATGTAATGTTCTGCTGAAAGCAACCTGTAATGATGCTGATGGCAGTCTAACTGGCCTAAACAGTGTTTCATTTCAGCTAAACCATACACAGGGTTTCTTGTCTTATGGATTGTGCTAGCGAAAAAAGTAGTGATTGCCATGCTGGCTACTTTTTTGTTTAACCATTTACCAATCTGCTTTGCATTAATTCAAGTAAACTGTTGTGGTCCTGCCCTAGTCCTGCACAAGGACTCTGTCTTGGGCTGCTTTGATATATTTTTTTCTCTAAACCTATAATTCACCCCTGTCATTATAACTATTTAAGTGACTTGGTTACCTGACATTAATGTTATGCATAGTCAGCTGTGTGTTAATAAACTTACCAACTAACATCGCACACAGGTTTACAGTGACCTTCTGAGTTCTAGGTATGCAGCGACACTGCTTATATGGGTTTGACATATAAAAAAGTAAAAGGAACATAGAATGTCTGTTCCCTTACTAAACAGCGTAGTTGCTTTTTAAAATCATGTGTTGGCAAATGAATAGCAGAGTCGCCATCTTTTTGAACAACGTAATTTTTACTGTGCATCATACACTATATCCTTTCCATAGCCATTTTAATTTCTCTTCACTGATGTATTTAATGTGAATTCAATGTATTAACATTACTACTTATAGCTGCTGTTTATATTGGTAGAAATAATATTGCTCCTACTACATGTGTTTCTGTTTTTTGGCTGCTCCTGTTCCTGTAATTGCCGGTTTAGTGCCAAATATCCAGTGACTGGTGTTCATTGTAACTGCACTGTTTTGCTGTTTGGATTATTGTGCTGCAACTATAATAGTCAGTGACCTGTTTATTTTTCATTGTAACTGATATTTGCTAACTGCTGGTTGAAAATATCTGCTAAACCCTTATCTCTTATTAATGCTTTATAGTTTTAATCCTCAACAACACAGCTTCTCACACTCTCATCACATCATTTAACCCGTACATTCCCCTCTACCTTACTTGCTCCCACTGACCTCCCTCTTACTTGCAGAGGCCCTCCTGTATCATCCAAATCTTACTTTCCACTCATACAAGCCCCTTTCTTTCTTTCAAACACATCTCTCTCTCTCTCACTTACCCTCACTTACTGTCTGCTCCCTCCAGTATATACAACCTTATTTATCCAGCAGCACACTACTAACTGTTTACCTAATCCCTTTCTTTCTCTCTCTCTCTCTCTCTTTCAGCAACTACATCCTCCAAGCCTACAGTCCTTCCTGGCCTGGGCCTGCCTGAATAAGTGCTCTCAACTGAGCCATCTCAGCTATTGCATGTGGTTAGCCAAAGTCTACAGCAACTACACCCTCCAAGCCTTCAGTCCTTCCTAGCCTGGACCTGCCTGTATAAGTGTTCTCAATTGAGGCATCTCAGCTATTCCATGTGTTAGCCAAAGTAGGTCTTATCTTAGTCCCTCCTGCTGAGTATACTTCCGTAATTGTCACTGCTCACTCACAGCCAGTTCTGGTATGCACATCACTGCTACCCCTTTCTCTATTAAGTCCACCTAGCTCCCCCACCTCTTTTGCCTTCCCCAGTAGGCCTCTCTATTGCTTTCCCTTTGCTGCTCACCCCTCGCTCACCTCTACTTTCCCTCTTCCAATTGTACTGTTCTTTCCATTCCTCTTCTACTTGCTCCTTTCTTCTGTCTCTTTTCCCTGCAGCTGTTAGCTCCACTTTTTGAGTAATACCCGGCTAACTTGCCTTTTATCTTACTTTTCTACATTTCCCTACTGATGTTCTTGCCAATCTCACTGCTTCCTGATTGTTTTTTTTCTTGGGAATTTTCTTCAGTCTCTCCAGGTGTATCCTTACTCCATTTGCCCTCACTGCACTCGGGATCACTGTGCTCCTCTACCCTACTCCAAGTTCCACCCACCCCCACTTTCATTACGTTTATACCTAACCAAACCACACCCCTAAACTCCCCAACCAATCTTAATGGACCTTCCCAGAATCCCCTTAATCTCCACCTACCCACTCCACCCCTCTCATCTCTTTCACTCAAATCAACCTCTCCACTCACAGACCATGCACTTCCTATTTTGCATTCTTTCTAATTCTCTGCTTCTCCTCTTTCTTTACCTCACCTACAACTCCACTTTCCTACACTCATACCATATTAGACATCTCCACTCACCAAAACTACCACTAACCACACTGAACTCACATTCCCATGCGTATATCAACATTAACCCACAACTCTTTAATCATAGCACCTCTCTCCTCTCACCTCTCAAACACTTACACTGCCAACATCCTATTTCCCCTACCTGCAAATACTAAAAACTATCAAACTTAGACTTCTCTTACTACACTCCATTACAAAAAGAAAACTACTAGCTCCAACCCAACCCAGGTCCCAATGACACCAACTCTCAAGACCTTCTATCTTCCTCATGTCCCATACCTACAACCTGCATTCACTCTACCATACATGCAAATCCTTTCCCCCCTTTCATAAAGCCTATAACTCAGACCTGCTCCTTTTAAATCTCAACCTCCGTAACATCATAAATAAAACCAGTGAATTTCACACTACCCTAGCCACCTACTCACCCGATATAGCTGTTATAGCTGAAACCTGGTTGAAGCTCCATATTAAAGACTGTGAAATTCTCACAACAGGCTATAACATTATAAGACTAGACAGAGTTAACAAACATGGAGGCGGTGTTGCTGTTATGTTTAAAGACACCCTCAAAGTCATGCAGCTAACCTGCACCCCTCCAGTTCTACCCAACTCTGAAATACTATCCACCTGCCTTGAAATCAGCCATAACAAAGCTATAATTATCATAGTCACCTATCTTCCTCCCAGCAAAAATCTTCACAACATAGAAAATCTACTTTACAGGGCAGCTACCAATTTCACTCAAGAAACTATTGTGCTTGGTGAATTCAACCTGGATTTGCACACCTGCACATAAAATAACCAATCCAACTTTGTAAATTCAACTTCACCCAAACTATAACCTGCCCAACCCATATAGACAAACACTCCACCAAACAGTCAACACTTGACTGGATCTTAACTAAGAAACCTAACCAAAGTTACCTAGCTGGTTGCCACCCTGTCTCCCTCACCAATCACTCTCCCACCTTTCTTTACAGAAAGTGTGTGCGTCCACAAGGCAATAGCATTTATAAATACATCATTACCAAGAAGAACATATGTCCCACTAATCTTAACCTCCTACCCCAACAATCTGACTGGACACCATACAGTTAGATGCTGCCGTCCAGTACTTTAATAACACCTTTCTTACAATCCTCAACACTCTTGTCCCCACTAGAAAAGTGCATACTAAAACTAAGCCCCTCCCATGGCTAACCAAAGACACCAGACTACTAATGAAACATCAACAACTAAGAAAACTAGCAAAGAAATAGATAAAAAAAGACAAATAAACATACTTCTTATCCTGTCAACAGCAACACCTTAACAACCCCCCAAAATTCTGGAAATCCATCAACCAGCTTATTAACCCTGGTCATACCTATACTCCCCCCAGTCACCTCTAACAACACAGACCATATCTCAACTCCCAATTCATTCATACCGTCACCTCCCTCTTAGATAATCAACCCTTCCATCCACTCTGTGTCCCCACCCCTGACTGAGATATTCACAACCACTTCACCTTCTCACCCATCCAAACTAATTATATAAAGACTTTCTTACCAAACTTAAACCTTGCTGCACAGCTGCTGATAAACTCCCAAATGAATTCCTAAATCTTGCTGCTCCTTCTATCGCTTACCTCATTTCAATCTTGATTAATCGCTCTATTAAAGAACAATATGTTCCTCTCCTATGGAAAATTTCTCACATTTTACCACAAAGGTGGTCCCTCCAAACAACTAACCAACTATCGCTCCATTGCCATCCTTTCCCCCCTTGCAAAATTCCTAGAAAAATGTATCCACAACTAACTCATTACTACTTCCTAAACAATAACCTCCTTTCCAGTACTCAGGATGGATTTAGACCTAAACATAGTACCAGTATCACCCTCCTAACTTTTATTAACACCATCCATGATTTCATGAATGAAGGCCAGCTCGTTTCTTCCATATTTCTCGATATGTCCAAAGCCTTTGACACCGTATCCTACCAGCTACTACTTAATAAACTGTCTTCTTAAGGCCTTAGTCCTCCAACGCTAACTTGGATTCATAGCTATCTTTGCAACTGACAACAGGCTACAAAAAGGGAAAACTCCCTTTCCTCACTATCCCCCATCACCGTGGGCATACCACAAGGCTCTGTACTTGGCCCTCTTCTTTTCATCATATTCACAAATAATCTTAGTTCAACAACCCAACTTGCCTCCATAGTACAGTATGCCAATGATGCTACACTTACCTGCTCTGCCTCCTCAGCCCAAGAACTACAATAAAAGATGCAATCATCTTTTCAGGACATTAGAAACATACCTCTCTCACCACCAACTCATTTTAAATCTCAACAAAACCAAAATACTAGTTTTCAGTAACAAAAAAAACAAAATCTTCCATGCCCCCTTTCCCTATTTCCTCTGCAAATGGTACCAAGATAGTCCCCAGTAACCAAGTTAAACTTTTAGGTGTTACCATAGACAATAACCTCAAATTTGATATACATATTGCACAAACTATCAAAAAAGTCCACATAAAACTTGGCACCTTATATAGGGCCAAACCTTGCTTAACTTCTAATGCCAGATTTGCCACTGCTCGCACACACCTGCTATCCTCCCTCCTGTATGGTTCACATATTCATAAAACAAGTAATCTCCGTGGTATCCCTGAAGTCTCAAAACAACCCACTAAACAAGTGTAGTGGGTCCAAAAACAAAACAGTGTAAGAAACTTCTCTGTGTGGAAGATTTTCAGTCCATATATCTCTAGTTAATCACTGTATATTAATCAGATCAGACAATAGTAGTAGAAGTAGCTAATTTAAACTTGTCAAGTCAAAACAAAACAAAACAAAACAAAACATAATAATAGAAAATATATAATTGTACAGCATTACTAAGTATTCAAAAGTAATCCAATCAAGGCAGGCAGTCTGTTTCCAGTAGAAAATCCTTTATTAAATACACAGACTTGGTTGTAACTAGTGGTATCAGTCACAAATATACCGCCTCCCTTGTCTGCCTTCATTACATGCCTAGATTTATCATTGCCTAGCTTAATCAATGCTTTTCTTTCTCCCTGTGTTAAGTTATAAAGCTTTTTTCTTAGGAGGTTTTTTTAAGCAGTTTCCTGATATCCATCTCACATTTCACCTCAAAAGCAGCTAGTGTTTGATGTAGTGGTTGGCAATAGCTGTTAGGCCTTTTTATATTTTCATATACTATAAGAGTAAGTGTTATCACGGTCCAAATGCTCCTGTTACTAATAAAATAAACAAATGATCCAAAAGAGAAGCATAGGAGCAAACCAAGGCTGACAACAAAAATCAGCATAAATCTGGAAGTCACTGAGGCTTATTCAAGCAGCAGAAATAAATGCTAGTTCAAACAATGACTGAATCCATGTCAAAGACAAGTAAAATCCAAGCTGTTTTATTAGTAAGCACTTTCACCCTGTAAGGGCTTTGTCAAACCATAAAAAACAAACATGAATAAAATCAAGTCACATTTTATAAGGAAATAGGGCTGACATCACTTCCTGTTCCTGATTAAAACTTTTCAATATGCAAAAATAATACGTCTATAAAAAATGTATACAGAAAACTATATATATAGACAATATATATATAAAAAATATATATATAAAAAATATACATCTGTATATAAAGGCAAATATAAAACATTTATTAACATTCTAAAATATGTATGTTTATCTCACAGTGAGTCTCCTATTCTTAAGAACAGGTTTCAACAGAATTTTGTCATTCAGACCTAGTCTCCGGTCTGCTCTAAGTCTGATAATCCATTTTAATTCCAGTGTTTCAGTGTAATTCAATATATCCCCTCCCCTAACACTGGGTTCATTGATCTGTATAACTAAAAATACAAATGAATGTGTATTGTCGCTGTCTATAATGTGTTTAGAAAGTGCACTGAGTGGAGACAGTGTACGAATGTGATAAAGGTGTTCCCTTACTCTGTCTCGTAGACGTCTGTCTGTCTTGCCTACGTAGAATACTTGACAAGCAGTGCACTTAGCTAAATAAATGACATGTGATGTATTGCAATTAGCACTGAGTTGAAACCTGAAACAATAGGAAGTAACTGGGTGAATAAACTGGGAGCTGGTATCTAGAAATTTGCAAAAATTACAACAATTGCACAGAACAGTACCCACAATATTGTACAAACACTCATTAGGCTGTGTCGATAGGCGAGGATAACAAAGTAATCTATGTAGGTTAGACTTGTTCCTATATCTCAAATAAGGCTCCTCACCAACAATGTCCAACTCTTGTTCAAAATGGATGGTGGCCTAATGGTTAAGGTGTTTGTCATAGAAACACAAGTGCAGGGTTTGAGTCTCAGAAAGGATAATTGGCTAGGCTTAAAATGGCTCGCAAGGGCAGTTAGCTTAGTACTAACCTAACCTAACCTCTCTTATACTGTTTATGTCTTGCATATAACTAACAGAACATCTAACTGGTGGATTCCTAACTTCAAGACATATATCAGAGACATTCTCTACTGGATATGGTTGTGAGAAATATAGTCTAACAGTACCGTTCCTCAGCTCCAAAACACCTTCAAAGTGGGAGGTGATCTCATCTGGACTGTATGCTCTTTGTAAAAACCTGTTGTCTAAGTTTGACAACTCTTGTAAGAAGCTATCATAATTTGGATTCATCCTGGATGCTCTTATCACCTGTCCCCTTATCAAGTCCTTATATATGTAATTGAGGTGCATACTTTCTCGATGTAATAGGGAATTCCTATAGCATGTTTTTCTAAAGACTCCAGTATTGAGCATCCCATTTGTCAGTCTATCAACAAAAACATCAAAAAAAGTAATGCAATTAATCGAAATTTCAATAGAAAAGTTAAAAAAATGGTTAGGCTGTTAATCTCTATAGCCATGAATTTAAACATATGTTCCTGACCTTTATCTGAAATGTGTACTGCTAAAGAATTACTCAGTTTCTTGTTCTTAATATCATTCATATGCTCTAAAATTCTGTCTTTAAAAAGCCTGTTTGTTTTTCCTACATAAAACACAAAGCAAAACATGTAAGATTTTGTGTAATGTAGTCAGCATAAAAAGATGTCTCTGTTACAAACCCTTGTGTAGGATGCGTTAAAATGCACCCTCTATGATTAAACTTGCAAGCTTTACATCTCCTGCAAGTAAAAGTTCTATACACTGGGATGTTTGTACATAGCTCTTTCTAGTGTTCTGATAACACAGTTGTCGCTTCAGGGACATGTTATTTCTAAAACTAAACCGTAGTTTGTCACTTACTATCTATTTTAACTTATGATCTGCACATAAAATTACCCAATTCTTCTTCACTGTATTACAAATCATGTTTATATTGCTAGAATAAGTCAAGGTTAATCTAGCATCACTACTATTGGTATATATCAATCTCATATCCACTAACTGTGTATGGGCATCAGAAAAATAAGGTCTCCCTATAGTCTGCCTTTCAGACCTCAGACTATTAATACAGTCATCAAGGTCCTTCTCATAATAGCCTCTACTGAGAAAAATGTTCTTTAACTCGAAAAGGGCTTGTTCAAGGGCTAAATCATCACTATGACTGAGAATGTGAAAGCACTTACCTTTGTTTTTTGGTTTTGTATTAAAGTTTTTTGTTTTATTTTAGCTGTGGTGATCTTCCTTTCTTCTTTCTTCTGTAGTACTTTGTTGTTAGAATGATATTTGTCAGCCTTTTTGACTTTTTTCTTGTAGATTGAATTATTGCCTATGATTGACTGTGAATGATTTTAAAAAATTCTCACTAACAATGAGTAAATTAGATCTGATGAAGGGTATTGCATATACCCAAAAGCGCTCATCTTTTTTTACATTTATTGTTATGGACTTTTAACTTTTTATTAAAGTATCACATTTTATGCCTCACGCCGTGGTGATTGTGCTACTTTACCTTTAGTAGCTATATTCCTACTATATATATATATATATATATATATATATATATATATATATATATATATATATATAAATATATGGGTCCCCTTCACATGGTCGACTTTTCAGAAAGTCGACTTTCATATGGCCGAGACCATATGATCGACTTTTGAAAAGCCAACCATGGAGAACCGCTATCTCCATACAGTGCAGAATGGGAAAATTTCCTCTTTTGTACTGTAGTGCGATCTCGGAGTTGGTATATTTAAGTTATGGGTGGTGTGGGGGGAACCCCCCATGGGGGGTGCAGGGGGGCATGCCCCCCCTCCTAACAGTTGAAAGGTAAGTGTTTGGTGTGTGTCATGTGTTTATTTTACATGGTCGGCTTTTCGAAAGTTGATCATATGGTCTCGGCTATATGAAAGTCGACTTTCTGAAGAGTCAACCATGTAACGTAGACCTATATATATATATATATATATATATATATATATATATATATATATATATACACACACACACACACACACACACACACACACACACACACATGCACACTTATTTATATATATATATATATATATATATATATATATATATATATATATATATGTATGTGTGTGTGTGTGTGTGTGTGTGTGTATGGTTTACATTTCTTTGCTCAAAAGTTTCTTTTTTTTGTTGACCAGTAAAAAACTGGCATGTGTGATCAAAAGTCAGCTGATCGCACATACTGACTTTTTTTCTGTGTGAGACTGTGGTATAGTAGAGCTCAAGGAATTTGCCCTTTCCCCACTTCACAGCTGGAAAGTGACTTAGTATTGGCACAAATAAACTCTATCAAGTTGCAAAGCAAAGAAAGAAAGAACGATTAAGAAGATGGTCATCAGATACCATTCACAAGGGATGTCAGCAGCAACCTGCTCACCAGTCCACAGGATAGCAAAGGCAGATGGAAGGAGTATTTCCAGCTTCTGAATGAAGAAAATCCCACAGAAGCTGTAATGTCCTGGACAAAGCCTGTGATGAAATAATAGGAGGAGCCCACCCTAGATGAAGTAAAAACAGCACTAAGAAAAATGAAGTCAGGAAAAGCACCAGGCACAGATGATGTCACAGCAGACATGGTCAACATGTTGGGTGAGTTAGGGAAGAAGTGGCTCCAGGGGGTACTTATAACAGCATGGAGATGAAGGTGTATCACAGGTGACTGGAATGTACAGAGGTGCAGAGGTTAGCATTGTCAACTCACAGCAAGAGGTTCCCGGTTCAATTCTCAGCTGGGGTGATTTCTGTGCATGTCCTCCTTGCATTTGCATGTGCTTCCTGTGGGTGCTCTGGTTCCCTCTCACATTCTGAAGACATACGTCTGGAGCATTTCTCCTCAGGCCTCCAGTGAAAATAGGCTCTGTCCCAGTAGGACTTTTCCCTTTCCCGGTAAACAAATGTTAAATAAATAAATAACTAAATAAATAAACAAGCATTCTTGTTCCAGTGTACAAGAACAAAGGGGACATTTGCAACTGTTGGTAGTATAGAGGTCTCAAACTCCTGTCGCATCACATGAAAGTTCTGTGGAAGGTGATTAACAGCAGAAAATAAGTAGTGAGAGTAGCAGTTTGGATTCAGATCAGGATGTAGCTCAACTGACCCAATGTTTACAATGAAATAGATGGTTGAGAAGAAGCTAGAGATGACTAAAGAGCCCACCTAGGTAATTACTAGTCTTGAAATGGGAGGTCAGGGAGCTGACCTTGCCCTGGGGAAAAAAGGCTTTCATTATGTCCGTTTTGATCCTGCAACTCAGAAATATTTTGTCTTGTTCTAGTGTCAAGCATGATTTTGGGAGGTTGAGGGTGAACCCCAGACTTTGTAGTAGGCACATGGTGAACTCTAGATGTATTAATAGGGTTTCTTTGCAGTCTGCTAGAATCAGGATGCTGTCTAGGTAGGGATAAATCTGAATCCCCTGTGTTCTGCAACAGGCAACATAGGAACAGACGAACATCTTCAGAAAATGATAGGGGATGGAATGCAAAGCTGAAGTTACACAGGATTAGAAGAAGCTTGGAACTGAGATAGACGGGAAAATAGTGGAACAGGTTAACAGCTTCAATTATCTGGGAGGGGTGGTTGAGGAGAAAGAACAGACTAATGTGGAAGGAAAAGCTAGAATCAGAAAGTCTGCAGTCAACTGACATAGAGTATTTGACAAAAGAATGTCAAAGTTGAAAAGTAAGGTGTACAAAACAGTGGGTCAATCTGTACCACCAAATGGTAGAGAAACTAGGTCAGTGAAAGCAGAGCAGTTGAGAAAGCTAGAGATGATCGAGATGAAGTGCCTGAGATGGATGGTGGCATACATTCTGTGGGACAGATGAAGAAATGAGGACATAAGAGCAGAAGCCAAACTAGCTCCAATCTCAGAGAAGGTCAAAGAGAATAGATTACAGTGGTTCAGGCACATGTGCAGGAAAGAGGAAGACATTCTGCTGAAGATGATTTGGGACAGACAACAAGAAGACAATAAGAAATAAGGTTGTCCAGTAAAGAGATGGATGGATTGTGTGAGAAAAGACCTGTGATGGTCATGCATGACTATTGAAGAAGCTGGGAGAGTGGCACTGAACTGAGAGAGATAGCAACAGCTGACACAACACCCCAACCCCATGTAAAAAATGGGAGAAAGAGGGATGATGATTATGATTGTAGTGTATCAGGGCTGGGGCAATTGTTTCTCACCAGATAGAGGAGGTGATGAATACTTTCATAGTGGAGTGCTAGCTTTCGAAAAGGACACTACTGCCTTGTTAGAACATCGGATAGTTATTTTGACTATTATCAAAAAGTCGAAGGGAGAGAGAGAGAGAGAGACTCTGTGTGTGTGTGTGTGTGTGTGTGTGTGTGTGTGTGTGTGTGTGTGTGTGTGTGTGTGTGTGTTGGGAAGATGTAACAAGTAGGCACCAAAGTCAGATACAATTGTTTTCTTTTCTTTTCTTTTTTTCTTTTTGAGGTTTCCAGATACCTACATGAATACTAGCACAGAGAAAATAACATTGAAACTATGACAGCAACAACAATAACAGTGACAGACTGAGAGCAGCATGCATTTAGAATCCCTTCTGATAAAGTTTATACCAGACAAATCTGGGAAATAGATAAATGCTCCTGTTTCCATCATTCAGTCATTGACCTCTTTGTAGTTATTGAGACCAGAATGATATTAGATGGACCTGACATGCAGAGGAAAATTACTAACATCATTACATAGCAACATACCAGGATTAAGATAAACCTCAGTATTTCTAACATGTTTCAAAACAGAGTTGATTGTTTCTACCAGTTGTGAATCTAAGGACATATCCACCAGGAGTGAGCAAGTGACGTGGGAAAAAAACACACTGCCAACATTTTAGAATATAGTTTGGATTCATAAAATGAATCCAGAGAGGAAACATAAAGTATATATCTTATCTTTGCTTGAATAAAACTGTTGTACATATACTAGTGATTTTTTTCTATGTACAGACCTACACCCATACACACATACACTCATATATATATATATATATATATATATATATATATATATATATATATATATATATATATATATATATATACACACACACATATATATATATATATATATATATATATATATATATATATATATATATATATATATATATAGACACATAGATATATGGGTCGACCTGTTATCGCTGAAATTCCACTTCATCGAACTTCAGAAACACGTGACGGCTTTACCGAAAATGGACTTAATTGAACCTGCACATCACTGATTTTTTACTCTGGGGAAGAAGACACTTGGCCATGGGGAAATTTGTCCTTTTTTCACTATAGTGTAACCTCAGAATTGGTATATTTAGTTAGGGAGGGTTGGGAATTAAACCCCCCGCTTGGGTGAGTTTGATATGCTTAGGTGTGTTTGTTTTGCATGGTGGCCAAGTGTCTCCTTTCCCAGAGTAAAAATCCTGTGATGTAAAGTTTCGATAAAGTTTGTTTTCAGTGTTTCTGAAGTTCAATGAAGTGGAATTTCAGCGATAAAAGGTAGACCCAGATAGATATATAGATATTACATATTAGTCAAATGGGCATCATCACCAGGACATTATGAGATGTTACATATCAAGACCCATGGTGAAATTGGGACAATCAAGAAAAACAAGCTTGAGATAAAATACACAAGATGGTAAGTTCAGTTTTCTCATCATGAGCAAGAGACACTAAACTGAGAAAAAGCTTGTCTCTTTTGAAAACTATTGTGAGACCATTTGCATATATGAGTATAGGGACATTTTACCATAAGAACTTGAACAAAAATGTTATCTTGTTGCCACAGATAGTGGATTGACCAATACAACACTTGTTTTTTTAAGACTGATGGCATCTCACCTTGTGATGATATCTCTAGAAATCCAAATGGCTTTGGCATCAGGAAGAGAAATGTCCATTAAAATAGCAATAGTCTGTCCCTGGAATATACTGAACCTCAGATTTTTTTGTTGGGTTTATAATTTTAAAGCCAGACTCTCTTTGTAAACCTTATTTTTTCTTGGATAGCTTTTAATTGATCATTAAAAGAAATAGTTCTTGACTGTCAGTGACGTAGGCTAGTTGCTGTATCCCCTGCTTCAGGGATGTGGCATGCACTTCAAGCTTATCTACTTTCTGACCCAACTCAATGACCTAACAGTGCTCAGTAGCTGCTCTAATTTATAGGTTCATAGGTTCATAGGTTCATACTAGGCTATCTGCCCAAGGGCATTTATAAGCCTAGCCTATGCTATGTGGCTTTTTTTGCCACCTTTGCCAGCCAAAAAAATATCTATCATTTTCTGTGCCTCTGTCACAGTCCTGAAGAAGTAATCCCTGGGGGGAGTCTATCTCTCCCATCCATTCCATTGGTCAAGATTCCTCTTGGCCAGCGCTGTGCTCTACCTCTGCCTTACCGGGACTTGTTTTGTTCCACAGCATAGGTAGTCTCTGTGATGAATCTGTCCCAGCACGCTTCTATTTATAAATAAGTCTATTTAAGCTCTCGCCTTGTGGTTAGGAGGATCTAGATTTTTGAGGATGAGGTGAAGTGAATTGATCAAATCTGACATGGCCTCATGCTGGCCCTCTGAGCAAAACAGGTGTCCCTCTTGATAAGCCAGGTATTCTCTTTCAGTCGGGCAGCATCTTTTTTATTTGAGACCCTTTATCCTTTTGGTGAGGGCCTTTTTCTGGTTTTCCTTTCACTTTGCATCAGGTGTCTGGTCAGATACATTCAGGGGCGGCATTGCACTCATGGGCAGGTCTATCAAGAGATGAGTACAGGACATGACCTCCTTGATCTAGATGAATCCCCCTCCCTTCATGTAGGTGGGCTATACAGAAGGTTTTCTAATACAGAAGTAAATATGACTCAAACAAAGACTACTGTCAACTTAGTCCAGACTTGGGTCCCCTGTGACTTTTTTCTGGTCTGAGCCTATTGGATTGTCATGGCAGCTAGTAACCTTGTTTTAGCTCCCGTAACCTTGTTTTCCATTTTTTACGCTTATTTATTTTTGGTGGCTCTGGCACCATCATGCCGCTGCTTCTGTTATCTGTCCCCTGGGAGGCTGTGCTTCGATATGTTTCTTCACAGACTATTTAGTTTGTTACTAGTCATCTGCTTTGCAAGTCAGCCATAACCCTTTTGTGCCAACTTGTACTTTGTGAAGTAGATGCTTAACAAGAGTGGACCCAGGACTGATACCCCGGGACACCACACTGGACAGGCTGAGTCTGGACTTTGGATCATAAGCAACTCTGACCCTGTTCTGTCGCTAGCTAGTTTGCAAACCCATGTTGTGATGGGTCTTTTACATTATCGTGGATTTTTTTTTCGATGATACCTGAGTAATTGATTGTGCTCGGCCTTTTTGCCAGGTCAGGGTAGGCTGTGGCCTGTGCCTTCCTCATCAATGGGCTTGCCATGGATGGCCTTTCCTCAAAACCAAGCTTCTTGCAGGAGTGGATCTTGCTTTGACAAAGCCAAACTGGGTTGGATCCAAAGCTTCTAAGTTCCCCTATGTGCTTATTTATGAGTTCCATTATGATCCTCTCCATGGCTTTGGCCATGGCCAAGCTTCAAGGGCTTGGTAAGCAAATTCTGTGAACTCAAGTGAGACCGCCTTATGAAGTGGGACCAGTGTCGCCAGGCAAAGCTCCTTGGGACCTGCATCCTGAGGTGAGGCTAAGATTAAACCTTAGTGACAACTGTAGCCATAACTGTTTGAGTTCATGTTTGTTTCAGCCGGGACACCATCCGTCCCATGGATGCTGTGGCTTTTGCCTTAGTGAGGTGTTTTCTCACCTGGGCTTGGGTATGTTTGGGGGGCTACAACAGATATCAATAGGGCTTCTCATTTTGGGGAAGTTTGGACTGAACCTTGTGGGGGAGCCAGTTGAACCTGTATGTATGTGTGTGTAGGCCCGTGTGTATTTTCTTTAATTTTGAACATATTTTGAGCATATCTAAATCTGGCCTCCAGGCTCTTATCCTCTAGCTTTTTAAGCCTTTTGATGATTTTTGTCTTAGAGTCCTTGGCTTTTCTCTCAAAATTCTTGCTTTTATGATTTTGTGAGAGCTCTTGTTTTGCTTTACTTAGATTTTAGGTATCTTGTTTTTCAAGGATTTTGCTCTATCTTGTGTTGTTTCCTCCCTTTTTGTTGTAGAGCTTGTTTGCCTTTGGCTGGCAGAGTCTCCACCAGTTTTTGGGCTTTGTACAGAGAGTCTTAGTTTCTTTTGTTGTGATTGATGATGAGATCCAGTCCTGGTCCTGAGTGTAAAGGCCTGTAAGCAGTTGCCGTTTGAGTAATGCTTACCACTGTTTACCACTGGCTCAGGGGCTAGACCACACAGTTTTTAGAAGTGTGAAATCGGGCTTTGTGGTTGATTTCACCAGGTTTTTTTTTGTTTCAGGTTTGATCTGATCTCACAGGAAGATTGAAGAGATTAGTTTATGATCTGATTCATGAAGGTGGGGTATACTGTAAAGTATACATTTTGATGTTATGCCTGGTAATTGATGCACCTTATGTTTTGACCTCTTGTGGGGATGGTGATCTTTTGGGGAGTGTTCGGTTGGTTTATGAACCCAGGAATCTTTGGGTTAGTTGGTTCGGTCCGGAGTAGTGTTCCCAGTCTATGAGATATATTAAGAAGTCACCTAGTATGATGGTGTTTGAGTGAGCATCCTGACTTTTAGAGGTTCATTGTAGCATGCCAATGTTTCCTGGAGTTTGTCTTGGGTGGCCTGTAACATGCTAAGATGCTTGCAGATGCATCAAATTTTATGCCTAATTGCTTTTGGATGGGGTGACCTGGGGTGGCGTTGTTAATCCGTTGCAGGTGTGTGGGTGGCCTTATGGTGTGGGACACCCCTGGATTTGAAACCCCCCTTGTCTTCTTTGTGTTGTGGAACTTTTGATATGAGGTGAAATGAGTTAGTGCTGGGGTGCTCTTAGTGCTGGGGTAACCAGGTTTCTGGAACCAGGTTTCTGTCATGATGTTCTCCATATTGAGAGCATATTCGAAAGGCATGCATCTTGAGATTGAGACTTCTGGCATTGAGCAGCATTACCCTTAGTTTTGCCTTTTGCGTGCTCCCTACAGTGTAGGTTTGAAAAAGAGCCTTGGGCTTCAAAAAAAGACCTTGGGGTGCAGGTGCAAGCCCTTTGCCAATATCAGGCAATGACTGACAGTAGGGCCAAGCCGCCCCTGCTTAAGCAGCGTGGCTTGTCCAGCATGTCATCCCAGCAGCCAGGACATTGGATGATGACCTTATGACTTATGAGAATTATCATTCTGTGAAGAGCTGATCATGTATCTGTGGTCATATCTGCCTGGGTAGTGGATCATAGGATACTCAGGTGGGTCAGGGTGCTACCTGGGCCTATCACATAATCGAGCTCCTCCTCGACGCCCCTTTCATGGTCCAGGTTGAGTGTACGTCTCAGGTCGAGACCTTGGACGTGGACATATGTGTGTGATTGCTTGTACGACCAGGATCTATAAGAAATCAATCATAAAGTAAATTACCTGACTAACAGTGCTTAGTATCTGCTCTAATGTATAGGCCAGAATCTATAAGAAATCAATCTTCTATGTCAACACCGTTCAAGTAAGTTTTTCAGTGAACCCTGCTCAAGGCGGTTTGTCAGTAGTGCTTGAAACAGTGACATACAACTGCCTTGATTTCTCACAAGTATGAGAAACTTTAGTGAAACAATATCTGATATTATTTGGAGTTTTGGCAGTTAGCACTGACCTCCCCCAGTCTCACTAGAAATGGCTTCATAACTAGAAAATTCTTGCACACTTATGGAACAACACAATAATTGACCATTCCATGCTGAAAGTGTTTGCAATACACAAACCTTCAGCAGGAAACTGTTCAGGGTCAGACACATCTGGTCAGGGTCAGATGCATCTCAAATATCTGAATGTGTTTGAGTGGGTTATGCAGTTTCCTTACATCGGTAACTCATCTATGAGATGTTTACTGCTGTTGCCTTCGTCTTCTGTTTTCTTTTCAATATTTCAATATAATATCAACTTTGGATGCTATTAAAGCAGCTACAGTAACAGTCCTGGCTGACTACAAAACACACACACACACACACACACACACACACACACACACACACACACACACACACACACACACACACACACACACACACACACACACACACACACACACACACACACACACACACACACACACACACACACACACACACGTCAGAGCAAATTTTGCAGCTCTAATATCCAAAATGAAGTGTACAAAGTAGTATAATCTGTCTTTTGCTTATAACTCAACTCATACTTGTACCACAGAATGTCTTTGCTCACACATCATGCCGAACTCACCACGTCAGATGTATATAATCCTTAACTACCCACCACCTCTGAAATTCCACCAAGCTACCTGCATTTTGTTATTTCTGATGTTGTGCTTAAAGGAAACATGAGGGAATGAGACATGTGACAGTATGTACCATCAGGTTACCCAGTCATTAATAAGATGCGGCCCCTCCAGCATACACTTATATGCAGGTAGATAGACAGATACAAACACACAATTGCATGCAACCCCCCACTCACACACACATGCATGCATGCACTCACACTCCACTAAGTGTTGCATTTCAGATGCAGTATTTAAGACTGAGCTACTGCCTTCACGTGACACCTTTGGATGTGTTCAGTATTGTATGGAATCAGGTATGCATAACATACTCAGCCTGCATTTCTACTCTGTGCTGACAGAAGGCTTAGCCACCCTTATATAACTTCTGAATAAAGGTACAGCTAGAGAGGTTTTCAAATGCATTTAAATGTGTTTATTTATTAAGTGAACAGGTCCATTCTGGAACATTTTTAGACATAAGTCAGGCAACAAATGTAAAGATAAATACAATATATACAAATGGTCAGTTAAGAGTAAGCCATTTAACTAACCAACATATTTGTCAGAAGTGAGAGAAAGCCAGAGAACCCAGAAAAAAAGGCTGAAATAGGGTCCATTCAAACTCCACTGAGACAGTAAGTAGAGGTCAGAACAGTATTTAATTCTGAATATCAGCAGGTTTGAAATGTTTTTTTCTTCAAGAGTGTATGAACCAAATGTTGTCATAGAAATCTGACACAATTTTACTTCAGATAGAACCACCTAATTGAAATAAATTGTCCATTGTTTGGACCAAACCTCATTTTAAGGGGTAACCTTTTAGTTAATTTGATCAGAAATGACACATGTTTTGGGAAAAGTAAGGACACTTTAGTACAGTATGTATCTATACTCAGAAATAAAGGTGAAATACAGGTTGTGAGGATTCCAAACGATCCCAACTGCCAGTATTAACTACTCAGAAAAACAAGGGGAAAGATTCCTTTTTAAACAATAGCAGGTTCATTGTGATTCCAATTAAGTGGCATCTTACAAAGGCTAGAGAGCCAGTACTAAAGAAGGACCTGATAATATGACAAATACAAGTCAAGAATGTCTTGTTTTTACCCATCCGTCCATCCGACCATTTATTCATTCATCCATCCACAACCCCATTTCTTCCCATTTTTACATTAGGGTTGGGGTGTGACATCAACACTGAACATCATCTAGAGCCAATGTTCACACCACTGGGTGGCTAATATCCTGCTGTGATTATTAATGTATATGAGAGATGACAGCTACCTCTTTGCCTTTTATTTTGTTTGTCTGCAGGATGGCACAAAGATTTAACATATTGTAAATCTAATAAAAGTTATGTACATAGTCAAAGTTTTTATTTAAAGCTTTTAAAATGAAATTTATTATTTTCAAAGGCAGCACATAATCAACAAAATCAGCAATACAAAGGATGACATTGTTCATAGGTTCATAGAAGGTTACTAGGCTAACAGACTGAGAGTCCTTATAAGCCTAGCTATATTTATCCTGAATTGCCTCAATTGTTGGTGGTTAGGTGAGTGAAATTTGCAGAGTTAAGGGTCTATGGTAGTTAATACCAAATTTCTCTTTCCAGGAGGCACATGGGTGCTACCCCAAGAGTAAATTTGCAGTCACCCATCCATTGATCTAGGTTGTGTTTGAAGAGGGTCAGGGAGGTGTTCTGTTTCAAATTGGAAGCTTGTTACAGAGAAGTGGGAGTCTCTGGGAGATGCATTTATCTCTTCAGCATGACCTGCTCATGTCAGAGGCTAGATTAAGATCCCTGGAACGAGTGACCCTCATGCAGTTTGATTTACAAATGTGTAGCATTTTCATCAGGGCCAGATCAGACATTTCACTGTAAGCCACGCACAGGTCAACCCTTAACAACCGGTAGGAGACAGAATACAGTGACAGGGCTTTCAGTCTTTCTGTGTAACACTTGTTTTGTGCACCCTGTAGTTTCTTGGAGAGAAACCTCTGTGGTCTGCCTAATTGTTGTAGGTGTCAGGTGAAGTACATGCAGAAGGGAGCATTGTACTCAATTACTGGTCTGTTGAGGGCTGAGTATAGTGGAATTATAACATCCTTAGATCTAGATGTGATACCTTTACTTACATGTTGTGTCACATACTTTCCTTACTACTGTGGAAATTCAGTTTGCTATCAACCTGAGTACTTAGATCGCATACCACTAGGTCTACACTTAGGGGATGCTGTCTATAAAGTAATTAGCAGGGATTTCAGCTTTCCCAAAGCAAATAATAATTTTTTTTTCATTTAGCTTTAATCCGTGGCATTGGCACCAATTATTTGTCTGTATTAACCCTGTCTGCAGTATATTAACATTGTTGGGGGACTCGGTGTTTACTCCCAATTTGCAATTGTCATGGAACTTGGTCAGCCACAGACCATCCAAGTTTGCCTGGATTTCTGAAAAATAAATTTCAAACAGTAAGGGGTCCATCACAGAGCCATGCTGTACATCACTGGTGACTGGTCTTTTGCTACAGGTGAAGTCACCTACTTTGAAAGTATTTGTCCTGTCGGTATGCCAACTAGCTACCAATCTGGTAATGTGAGGTTAATTCCCAATTGGGAGAGTTTCTCTATAATACCTGAGTGGGGGATTGCATTAAATGCCTCAGCTAGGACAAAATAGGTGGTATGCACTCTCTTTCCCTTGTCCAGGGCCTTGATGACTTTCTCAAAAAAGTCAACCATGTTTAACAGACATGATCTACCTTTAATGTTTCCGAACTGGGTTGGGTCCAGAGTCTGGAGATTACCTATGTCCTTTTTAATAAGGTCCATAATGATTCTTTCCATGACCTTGCAGATGAGGATACTCAAGCTTATTGGCCTTTAATTCCCAGGGTTGGTTGATAGTCCCCCTTTCTGCAGAGGGATTACTGTTGCTGTCCTTCATTCTGCCAGAACATAGCCATTTCACAGGCTGTAGTTAAACGGGGGTCAGAGTGGCTCTGCTAGGTCATGTTTTAAGATGTTTAAAAGGCAACCTGGGATGTTGTCTGGTCCCGTTGATGCAGTGTTTTTGGTCTTGGACAGTGCCAAGATAACCTGCTGTCTTGATATAACAGGCTGAGGAATTGTGACAGGTATACTTTGGGGGATGACCGGAGGGGACAGGGGGTGAAGTTTAGTCCAAATCTGTCAGCTAGCAGGTTGGTTATTACCTCTGGTTGAGTATGGGTGGTGCCATCCACAACCAGTTTGGCACATAGCTGAGTATTACCTTTTAGATTTTGGATGTAGTTAAAGAATGCCTTGTGATTATCCTTAACTAGGGAAGCTGTTTTTGCTTTGTAATTAGCTATGAAGGACTTAACAAGATCTCTAATTTGTTTGTTTAAGGTAGAGAGGGATGTCTTTCTGTGCTGAGACAGTTCCATCTTGTTCTTGGACATTAGTTTCTTTCTCTTGTTGTATATCCTGTTTATACTAGGGGTCAACCAGGGTGGCTTGTTTTTTTGGCAAGACCTTGTTTTAATTCCATCAGGTACAGCCGATTCTATACAACTGCTTAATTGATTATACAAGGCATTGGTGTATACCTATGTATAGAAGTCCATGTTATCTGCATTTGTGGGGGCTTTGAAACTTCTTATACCATCACTTACTAGGAAGTAGTCGGTCTTTGAAAAAAATAATTTTTCGGCTTGATGGGGTATCTGGTCTTATAATTACATTGAACAATATTGATTTGACTGATCTTAAAAGAGAGGACATCACATGGGGGGGTGCAATGGTCTCCCATGTTAGTGAGTGCTATGTCCAGGACATTTGAGCCTCTTGTGGGTGTGTTCCAGAGCATTTCTATTGACAAAGTCCAAGAACCTCTGAGTCAGCATGTTTGTGGTCATGTGTATTTCTCAGTCAATGATAAGATAATTAAAATCACCCATGAATAAGGTGTTGGGTTGTATGGCAAGTGACTCCAGTAAGTACAGGTATGCGGTATGCTTTTCATGTTTCATGGTGGGGGACCTACAGCTAGCTATGACGTAATAGGGGCCTTTTCCTATAGTTAATTGGACATGGTGTAGCTCAAGAGAGTCATACTGTTTAACCAATCTGGAGGTGTACTTATCCTTAATGAAGATGGATATACCTCCGCCTTTGGTTCCTGATCAGTTTGTGGTCTGAACGTATGGAAGGCATTGTACCCTTGAATGGCCGGGGTGCTTTCTGCACCATTGAACCATGTCTTGGTACTGCACAGACGTCACCATCTTCCAAAGTGAGCAGTACTTCCAGGAAGTGCAGTTGCTTATTTAGACTCCTAGCATTAAGCATCAGTATCTTGAGTTTATCTAGAGAGGATTTTGTTATGTTGGGAGGTTAGTTATTTTGACACTCGGTAAAGAAACACACAATAGGGGTGGCTTTGCCAGTATCTAAACCCTAGAGGAGACAGTTGCAGACCATCTCTGGCAAAGCAGCATGGTCTGTTGACCATGTTTTCCCAGGCTGACAGACACTGGATCCCCTAGGACTGATGCCAGAAGCTAAGGCAATTGTTATAGTCAATCATTTTTTGTTTGTATTGTGGCATCATCCTTGGAAAATGTAGAATGCTTAGGGCTAGGCTTATACCTGCCTGTCACACATAGTCTCTCTTCATTTAGTCCAGTGACGTAAGTCATTTACTCCCACAAGGACTATGACAGAGTCGTACAGGTACTTGTGGTTGAGTGACTTGAATGCTTGAGTGACTTGACAGATCCTGGCACCTGATAGGCAGCTAACTGTAACCTGCTCCTTATCCAGCCTGGTGAGGGAAACATCAGCGTGACTCACAGTGGAGTCACCTATGACCAGTACATTAGGTTTTGTGGTATTATGCCTTATGGGCTTATTTGTTGAGACACTGGTGATTGTGTTATTATGTGTTGTGGTTGATTTTTGCATTGTTACGTGTGTAAATGGTTTCTGTTTCGCAAGCACTGATCTTTTGGTAAATTACTAGAGAGTACCTCCGCATATATATGTTTCTGTGCTGTGTTCTTATTTAGTGTGGGAAGTGTTTGGCATTTTATTTGTCCTTATCTAAGAGTCTTGTCTCTAATTTCACAGTGTAACTACATCTGTCACATAAAGTATTTGTTTCAGGAGTAAGTGGTTGTCGCGCATAGCTCTCAACTGTCCAGATTTTCGCAGAATGGCCAAATTTTTGCCTCATATTTTTGGTCTGTTCCTCATAATTTTTTTTTGTTTTTCTAGCAAATCTGTTTGGACAGAATTCATTAAATAATGACAGACATTTGAGTTTCAGACTTCATATCCTTCAGAAAATGAACGATAACACAAAATTATTTATTTATTTATTTATTTATTTACATTTGTTTACTGGGAAATTCCAACTGGACATAGGTCCTTTTTCAGTGGAGGCCCAGGGAGAAAAGCTCCACAAGTAAATAAAATCATATAATGGAGAATGTTACAATAGTAGTTGAATTATAGTAAAAACCTTGACATGCAGAGTACAAAAAACAATAGTAGGAAACAGAAACATACAATGGATAATGAATATTAGACTGATAATAAGTTGAGTTGTTAAAATGATGATACCTAACACTGTCCTAAGAGGCTGGGAGGATTTGTTAGTCAGGGATGGAGCAAGGGCAGAGTCAGTACATTTTTAGGTTGGATTTGAGAGTGGTTTTGAATAGACTGCAGGATGATAACATTGTTATTGAGGTAGGGAGGTTGTTCCATAGTTTAGAAGTGAAACAAGAGAATAGGGCTTTCCCTGCTAAGTTTCTCGGTTTGGTAGTGAGAGTAGATTTTTGCTGTTGGATTTTAGAGGTCTGGAAGAGGAGTATGGTTGCAGAAGGTTTTGGAGTGATGGGATCTTATGGGGCTGATTGATTAGTTTGTATGCAAGTGAGAGATGATTCAGGTGAAAAAGCTGAGGGATCTCAAAATCAAAATCTTTTACTCTAGCAACTTTCTAAGTTTATACAAACAATACTTAAAATTTGTCCCTATTTTTGGGCCTTTGTCTCTCATTACTTTTGGTTTGACCAAATTTCTTGTGCTAAGAGTTTGAGAGGTATGGTTGTCGGCATACATGAGACAATTGCTACATCACCACAGGATGCCCTTGTCTATCAGGCTGGCCAGAGAGATGATAGGAAACTGCCCATGCCATCCATGAGAGCAGGCTCTTAGTGTATCTTTTATTAGGGTAGGGAATGGGTTAATTTGACAGGACTGTGCTGGTAGTGCCGAGCTTACAAGAGGGACCTATACTTGTGTAGGCTAACGTTGAGCAATAAGGCAACACTGTTCAGTGTGCAACTGAGCTGCTCCTGGAGCAGACAATACAGTGCACTAACATTTAAATGTTCTTATACATCCTTGTTTGCACTAATGTTCTTGCCACACTGAGGCAGATAACAATTTCATATGCAAAAAGTTGCCAACAAAAGTCATTGTTCATACTGTCTAGAAAGGAAAACGTTAGACTAAAGGTCTAGATTTTGAAGAGGCATCAGCATACAGGAAACAAGCTTATTCATCCCATACAGATCAATCTGATATTTGTTGTTCAAAGTTTTTCATACTGAAATTAAAAAAAGAATGGAGATTGCAATTACTAATAAGCTAATGTAATAGTGATCAGTGATCATTCTTTCATTAGATCCTTAACAACCAAACCCTGTCTTGGCTTCCAGAATCATACACCTGATAATTGATTGGCAGTTGGTGCAGAGGGTTAAGACTATGAGGTGTAGTTCCACAGGTACAGGGTTTGATTCGCTTAGCTCTGATTTTCCTGCTGTGTGACCTAAAGCAAGTCACTTAACAAACAATACTTAGATGCAACTGGAAATATGGGTTAAGCTCCTCAATGATCTCCTGCACTGCCTATGTATATCTCTGTTCCCCTAGTGAATAGATAACAAAATTATCTCCTGCACTACCTATGTATATCTCTATTCCCCTAGTTAATAGATAACAAAATGATCTCCTGCACTGCCTATGTATATCTCTATTCCCCTAGTGAATAGATAACAAAATGATCTCCTGCACTACCTATGTTTATCTCTATTCCCCTAGTTAATAGATAAGAAAATGATCTCCTGCACTACACATGTATATCTCTATTCCCCTAGTGAATAGATAACAAAATGATCTCCTGCACTACCTATGTATATCACTAGTTCCCCTAGTTAATCGATAACAAAATGATCTCCTGCACTACCTATGTATATCACTAGTTCCCCTAGTTAATAGATAAAATGAACTCCTGCACTGCCTATGTATATCTCTATTCCCCTAGTGAATAGATAACAAAATGATCTCCTGCACTACCTATGTATATCACTAGTTCCC